>NC_056665.1:19383777-19611277 GCF_018350195.1 Panthera tigris
AAGTTTTGGTTTCGGGTTTTGGCCAGAGGACAGGCGTTAGACCATACAAAAGAAAGGATGCATGCAAAGCCACTTGGAAGAAATCTGTCCAGGAGGAGGGGGTGGCGGGCAGCAGGAGCAGCGGCTGCGCTGAGCCCCTCAGCCCGGGTCACGATGGTGCATAGGCTGGAGGTGAATGGACAGAACCCCTGTGGAGTCAGGAGAGGACAGAAGAGAGCCGGGCCTGGTAAGCCTCGTCCCGCCAGGATTTCCCACCACAGCAGGTGAGCTAGTTGTGCTTAAATATGAGGCCCAGGCCACCTCTGGCTTTCCCCTCCATCATCCCTGGGGGTGGGGGGGTTGGCTGATCCTCATGACAAGAGATGGACCTCAGCACAGTTGCACTCAGCAAAGGCCACCCCGCAGACATGTCTTCAGGATGTTCCACATTCGCTGCCTGACAGCACTTCTGCTCTCATCCTTTCCACCAGAACAAAGACACCCACCCAAGTGCCACGGAGGCTGAGAACACACGTGGTCTTAGCTCAGGAGGCCACGAGCCAGCTCAGCCAGGAGTTCTGGAGGGGGTGAAGGGATGTGGGGGAGGTGACCTTCAGGCTCAGCCGGCCCTGACGGGCTCCAGCCTCTGCAAAACAGGGAAGGATACCTGAGCCCCCCAAGGCTGTGCCTGCCCATGTCTATGCTACAGTGACATCTCTCCTCCTGCTACATTCTGGGTTTTCAGGCTCAGGAGTCAGGGGCGTCCCTGTCCTGGGACTCTTCTTTGAATGAGGCTGTCTTACAAATTAGAGCTGACCCAGCCCACCAGAGCTGTGCCTCCTCAAATGGTTCACCACCACTACTCATCTGTGGCTGTTGAAATATAAATTTAAATTAAACTTAAATAGATTTTGGTGCCCAACATCACTAATCATCAGGAAAATGCAAACAAGACCACAATGAGACACCAGCTCTCAGGTATGATGATGACAGGAGATAACCAGTGCTGACAAGGATGTGGAGAAAAATCCTTGTGCACTCTTGGTGGGAATGTGAATTGGTGTAGCCACTGTGGAAAGCAGTGTACAGGTTCCTTGAAAATTAAACACAACTACCATATGATTCCCGCGATTCCACTTCTGGGTATTTATCCAAAGGAAAGGAAAACACTGACTCGAAAATGTATCTGCACCCCCATGTTTATTTGAGCATTATTTACAATAGCCAAGACATGGAAGCAATGTAAGTGTCCATCAAGAGATGAATGGATAAAGAAAATGTGGCACACGTGCACACACACACACACACACACACACAAGAATATTACTCAACCATAAAAAAGAAGGAAATCTTGCCATTTTTGACAACATGGATAGACCTTGAGAGCATTCTTCTAAGTGAAATGAGTCAGACAGAGAAAGACAAATGCCATATGATCTCACACGTGAAATCAAAACAAAACCAAACTCATAGATACAGAGAATAGATTAGTGGTTGCCAGGGGTAGGGGATGGGGGTGGGTGAAAGGGGAGAAGGTGGTCAAAAGATACACGCTTCCAGTTATTAAAAAAAAAAAAAGTCCTGAGGATGTAATGTACAGCATGGTGGCTATAATTAATAATTCTATATTGTATATTTGGAAGTTTCTATGACAGCCAATATTAAAACTTTTCATCATGAGAAAACAATGTAAGTGTGTGCGGTGATGGATGTTAATTGCATGTATATTAATATAATGTTATATGTAATTATATCTCAATAAAAAATAAACAAGAAAATTAAATAAATTTAAAACATCAGCTCCTCCATCACACTAACATTTCAACATTTTAAGTGTTTAATAGTCACATGGGCTAGTGGCTACCATATTGGACAGCACGGACATAGAGCAGTCCATTATTGAAGAAAGTTCTATTGGCAGTTCTGCCCCAGAGGGTGAGGGTCCAGAATCCTCAAGTTTCCACCTGGGGAACTACAGCTGTGGGCCCCATTCAGTACTCTTGCTTCTTCTCTCACCACAATCCCCACTTCTGGTGGCCAGAACCACACCCTGGCCCTGTCACACCCACCAATGGAATGGACAGTCGGCCTGATGCTGGGGCCCAAAGAGAGGAGAGACCAACAGGGACAGGAGGAAGACAGTTGAGGATTGGAGTACCTCTGTGATGGCTGGCTGGGCAAGTGGAAGCAAATCCCCTCCCTGATCTCAACTTCCTCATCTACCCACCCATCCACCCATCCATTCACTGAAACACACAGCCAACCACCCTTCCATATCCACCCATCCATCCACCCATGTAACCTTCTACTAACCCATCCACCCACCCACTCATTCAACCATCCATCCATCCACCCGCCCCTGCATCCATCCAACCACCTATCTACCCATACATCTACCCACCTACCCATCCACCTCTCCATTCATCCATCCATTTATCCACCTATTCCATACTCTTACCTTCCAAGTATTGTGGGTACAAAAACAAATGAACAACAGCAAGTGTCTGGGTGGTGTCATAAGTGCTCTGATAGTGTGGAATGAATGCCCCATGGAGATACAGCAAATGATAAAGACTGATGAGTGCTAAGGAGCCTGCCCAGGTCCCTCCTCCTCTGCAAGAGGGCGCTTCGCAAGCGAGGCTGTCAATCCACATGCTGGGACTGGCCCAGACACCCTAAGGGTGTTGTGGGAGGCTGTGTGACCTCCCAGGACCTGGTGTGGTCAGGCCACTCGGCCAAGGTGGGACCCAGGTCAGCCCCCCACCTGCCCGCCTGTGGTCCCATTCCCAGGCTGCCAAATCTCCGCCCCCACAAGGGGAACAAACCCAAGAACCCCCAAGGGGTGACCTCACCTGCAAGAGGAGCCTGGCCTAGGCTGCCTTTTCAGCTTCAGCTTCCCTTCAGGGGGGTTGGAAAAGGTGGACCTGACCACAGTCCCAGTTCTTCCACTCTCGAGCTGGCAGGGGGACGGGGGGTGGGGGGAGGGGCTGCTCAGAGCTTCAGAGCCTCCTTCTGTAGAATGTAGAGACCTTTCAGAATCGCAAGAGGATTGCACATGGTGTGAATAAAGGCCTATCTGGGGACTGGTATACAGCTGACGCCTAGCAAATGCTACACATGGTTACCATGCGCAAAGGGCTCCCTTTCCACTCTCACATAATTCTAATGCTATAAACTGGAGATTTGAGGCACGCGGGATTGCTCCTGTAACTTCACAAAGCCTGAACAAAACCACGCTGTACATGGTCTCCGGCCTGTACTCAACAGGAAAGGGCAACACATCATAAATCAAAACACCTTTGACCTGCCTGGGAGATCTGCTCCCCCACACACTTCACCTGAGTCTTTAGAGAATTTTCATCACACATGTCAACGTGCCAAACAACCAGGAGGTCCGAGGCCTCCAGGGAGCCGCCTTTTACAAGCGTGTGAACAGCCACGGAGCCTGGATTCCTGGCGGGCGGAAGATTAGGCCTGCGCACACCTGAGGGCGAGCTGGTTGGCTGCATTTCACTGCTGGTTATTAAAAGGTTCAAGATCAGATCCATTCGTTGTAAATGCAGTTTGAGAGCTGAGTGGGCCACAGGGTTTGCCAAACCACTTCTCCCCCACAAGAACATATCTTACAGGCAACATTTGCCCAAGCGTTCGAGCCAGAGGAGTCGATAAAGATTTCTGGAGCACCAGGTGCCGGGCTATGTTTGAGGGACAGACAGATAATATTCAAGCAATTTGAATCTGTGGAGAGCCTACTTTTCCCAGTATTCTGCTAGTCAGTGAGTGAGACAGGGTTGGTCTCACCCTCATGGGCCTGCAATTCAAGTTGAGCAGATAAGGAGGCGGTTGAATAAATAAAATGACTGAATCCATAAATGCTCAAGTATTGTCAAGAAGATAAACAGACTGAGACAATTATAACACCAGGCGATCAGAGTCCTCTTTGACAGCAGGACATTTAAACTGAGATAGGAAGAATGGAGAATGAGCCAGTCATGGAAGAATGCAAGGAAAAAACATTGCAGACTGAGACTAGCATGTGCAAATGTCCTGAGGCAGGGAAGAAGTTGCCACGCTCAACTCCCCGAGAGAGACTAAGGCGGCTAGCACAGGCAAAAGAGACACAGGAACAGATGATCGGGGCCACACAAGCTATAAAGAGTGTAGGTTTCCTCCTTAGTTAGATGGGAAGTTGTTGGGAGGTTTGAGGCAGAGGACCCACATCTTCCCACTGCCAGTCTTCTGCTGCCATGTGGAGAATGGGCTGGAAGAGACACAAGTGCAACGGAGAGGCCTTCAGAGCACTCCAGGGGGAAAACCAAGGCTTACCTGGATAGCAGTGAAGTAGGGAGAACTGGGATAGTTTTGAATATAGAGCCCAATGCAGCTTGCTGCTGGGGGTGGATCTGAGATTGGAAGGAAAGAAGGAGAACCCCTTACGCTGCTGGCTTTAACATGGCAGTGTCAGTGACTGGACGGGGTACGCCGACTGAGAAATTAAAGAGCGAAATCGGGAGCTGTGCGGTGGACAGAGGAAGTAGGGGTGGACAGAGGAAGTTAGGGGTGTCTGTGGAACAAGTACACACAGGGAGTGTTAGGGTCTTAAGGGAGAGGTCTGGCCTAGAGATGGAAATGTAAGGCCATGACTCACAGGTGGAATCATCTAGGTGGTGCAGGACCCCTCAGACATAGAAGCCAGGAGGAGGAGGGGGAGGAAAGGGAGGAGGCAGCTGAGGAGCCAGAGGAGTGGCCACAGGAGGAAGGGGAACCTGGGAGATAGGGTGCTGAGGAAGGCAGGAGACAAGTGTTCTAAGGAGGAGGTCAACATGTCCCCTTCTGCTGAGAAGTTAGATGAGCACAGAGACCTGCCTGGGGATGGTCACAGGGGGCCACTGGTGCCTGGCCAGAGCAGCTCCATTGTGGCTGTGGGACAGGAGGTGAACGGGGGTGGAGAGAATAGTGACCGAGAGGTGACGAACAGGAAATGGTGCATGGGGTGACACCCGTCATGTTTTCTGGCTGCCCTATACTTTGAGAACACTCAAG
The DNA here is from genome assembly GCF_018350195.1 of Panthera tigris. NCBI lineage: Eukaryota > Metazoa > Chordata > Mammalia > Carnivora > Felidae > Panthera > Panthera tigris. Next base: position 19,388,800 of record NC_056665.1, read on the forward strand.
CTATGTTTGTGAGAGTCCCGTGCCCCTGAGGCAGACTGGAGAAAATTCTCCTCCTGGTCTCCTTTGCACCCAGGGCTCAAAACAAGCAGATGCAACTTCATGAAATTTCTAACTCTCTCTCCAGCTTCCTTTGCAGCCAGGCACAGGCATGTGACCTGGCTCCACCAATCAGATTCAAGGGCATATGGCAACAGTCCAGAAGGAAGCTCCACTGGGCAGCCGTGGTTGAGCTCCAAGCACCAAAGGGCACTGGTGGTGGCACCAATGCCAACTTCAGTAAGGTCAAGTTCCAGGCAGTGGACCCACTGTAGCATCTGGTGGTCCGTGGAGCAGTGGTAGTGGTTTCCTTTCTAGCTACTCCATGGCGTTGGGGGGGTGGGGGGTTGCTGATCCTTGGGGTTTGGTTTCTAGCCTGCTCCTCCAGCCTTCCTCAAAACTCCTCTTAATAAACTCATGTTTTGTTCAATGTTCTTAACTTGGCTTCTGTTGCCCAAACTAAGAATTATGCCTGATTTCAAAGGCTAGAAAGAACAGAAAGGGCAGAACAGAAAGCAAGAAAGAGTCTGAGTGCCTGTCACTCTCAGATGCTGGGCCAGCCCTGGACTGCCCCAGACTTCCTGTTGCATGAGACCAATAAATCTCTCCCCAGTTTTCATGTTTTCTTACAGCCAAGTGCACTCCTAACTAAGCCAAACTCTGGTAGCTGGCAGTGGAGGGCTGCAGGGATGGGCTGCGGGGGGAGGAAGGGGCAGGCATTGAGAACCCCAGCGCTGCAAGATGGAAAGCTGGCGACCTCTGCAAGACATTTGGCCAACCGGTTGCCTGCTGCATGGTGAGACACAGACTATATGCAAACTGGGTCTGTAGAATTGGGGAAATGTGAGAGAAAACCCAGAATGGGGTTGCTGTTGGCTACTTTGGGCAATGTCTTACAAGAGAGGAAGAATTGAGACCAGTGATGGATGTGAAGCAGTGACAGAAGGGAACGTGACAGCATTGAGAGAAGCACCCGTTGCCAGTGGCCTGCCATCTGAATGGATGGAATGTTCCAGAGTTTAGAGTCTTGCAGTCTTGCACATGTGCACACACACACACACACACACAGTTTCTTTATCCCAGACTAAAGCAAGTTCTTGCCTGCAAATGACAGCCATGGGGGCATCTGGGTGGCTCAGTTGGTTGAGTGTCTGACTTTGGCTCAGGTCATGGTTTCATGGTTCGTGGGTTGAAGCCCCGTGTCAGGCTCTGTGCTGACAGCTCAGAACCTGGAGCCTGGAGCCTGTTTTGGATTCTGTTTCTCCTTCTCTCTCTCTGCCTCTCCCCTGTTCTCACTCTCTCTTTCTGTCTCTTTTCCTCTCTCTCTCAAAAATGAATAAGCATTAAAAAAAATTTTTAAGTGACAGCCATAGTGGGAGAGAAAATTAAGACACAAAGTCTTTTTCCAGAACTTTCTCTTAAGAATTCCAACTAACAGAGGCCCCTGGAAAAGAGCATATAAAGAGACGGTCTCCCACCGAGGTCACTGTTTTGAATTGCCTCAGAACAGTAACCATTCAGTTAGGGTGAGGGCACCGCAGGGGTCAGTGGGCACATAATTGGAGCTGTCACATGTAAGGCTTGGCCAGACAGCTCTTTGGCTGGAGTTACTCTCAAATGGAACTGACCCCTCCTCCCCCTGCCACCAAAAGACCAGAAGCCAACCAAGTTTTTGAGAGAAATGTATTGCCCCAAATAACCCAAGGCTGATGGGTAACAGCCAATCCCTGAAGCTACCCCCAGGTCCCCAAACTCACACCAACAGGAAGCTGCGTGGCCCCCAGAGATGGCATACCTCTGGTGTGGCCATGGAGAATAACGGACAAGGAGGACCCCTCTGAAGGGCAGAACCGAGTCCACAGGGGCTACTACGGGCAGAGTCTCCCAGGAGCAGAGCAGGCGACTTGTGGCAGCCTGAGGAGCCGGGCGTCCTCGCAGAGGAGGATTTTACTGCTGCCCGTGCTCCCTTTTCTTGAACACAAGCTGTTTCTGCATTCTGCCATTTCTCACCAATGCTAATTGGAGAACGTTGGAGCAGATAACTTATCTCGTAGTTGAAAGGTCGCAGGACCACCGGAACGTTATGGAGAAGCCTGTCCCGGGTGGAGCAGGCTGAGACCTTGGCTGTCTGCCCTGGGAGACAGACATGTCTTCTGTGTGTGAGGGAAGGGAGTGACAGGTGTGAGCTAGCAAGGGGGCAGACTGTGAGGCGGCCACTGCTACTGCCTATCCAGCACCCATCCCCCCACCCCACCCCTGCCCCCCAGCCGCCCCTTCTTTCTCACTAACAGAGTCCTGGTTTGGAAGGGATTGTAAGTGTGCCCTGGGCACCTGGGTGGCTCAGAGGGTTAAGCATCTGATTCTTGATCTCAGCTCAGGTCATGATCTTGCAGTTCATGAGTTTGAGCCCCACATCAGGCCCCTGCACTGACAGTGCAGAGCCTGCTTGGAATTCTCCCTCTCTCTCTGCCCCTCCCCTGCTCTCTCACTTTCTCTCTCTCAAAATAAATAAATAAATAAATAAACTTTAAAAACACTCATCTTCTCGGAGGTGGCCACTGACACAGGTCTGGCCAACAAAATGTAGGTGAAAGTTTCTGGGGAGAAGAACCCTGTTTAGATAAAAAGTTGAAGCCTTGCTATAAGAAAGACTGCCTGTGTTCCTTTGACTCTCCCCCCTTCCTCCTCTTCCTGTGTAGAAAGGAGATGTGATGCCTGGTGATGCAGCAGCCATCTTGGGACGATGTGGTGTGAAGGGAGGCCATCAGCCAGTGGGAGGGAGCCAGAGAGATGTGGGAGGTTAAGAGAGAGAGGAGAGACATGAAATGGTGGTGAGTGGAAGAGCAAACTGGCCAATAAAGTCAGATACAACACCGCTGTCAAGGAACCAAAGCTCAGAGAGGAGCACACAGCACTGTGGGGACATAGGAGGAAGAAGGACACACAGAGGGAAAGAGAGTGCAGCCCAGGCAAGTAAGTGACCTGGCCAAGCATCTTCTAATACCATCAATTATCTGAAACAGGAACAACATAATCAGTGATATTCACGGCACAGCGAGCTATACACACTTGCAACCCTCCAATCTTTTTAAGTGGGATCGAAAAATCAAACTGAAATCTAAATTAGCATTAAATTTTTATGGTATTAATAAATATTTCACTCTTGCCTTGGCCAGGCAGGCTGACTTTGCTGTAGAATGGGGAGGTCAGGAAGACGAGTAAAATTCCCCAATGGCCCTTTTTGGAATTCAAGAGGTGAATCGGGAAGAAGAAAATGATTACCGAACATAATCTTGTGCCCTGGGCTTGCAGGCTGGCTAGTCCCCAGGGGCCATCTGATGAAACTATAAAACCAAGAGCAGGACATCAGGCAGCTGAACCACAGATCTCCACACAGGCAGGGAACTGTCAGGAAAACATTATCCGAACCCCACAGCTTCGTAGAGAATTCCAGAGGGCACCAGCCTCGTGCATGGAGTCTTATGATGCTGAGTGCATTTGCCTCTTCCAACAGCCTCGTGTGGCAAGATGCACAGAATTGTCACTGTTTTGTGGGTGCTCTCTTGCACCCAGGACAGTGAGAGGACCCTCAGAGGACACACAAGAAAGAAGAGGACTGGAGCCTGGAGCCCACGCTTCGTAGATGTCCACCAGGGCCGGGGGCTATAGGGCTGTTCATGGTCACGGATGTGATCTCATTTAATCCTCCCAGCCTCCTGTGACGTGGGGATTATACCGCATTTCACCTCAAGTAACAGGTTAATAGAAACACAGTAATTAGGCATAGCCACCTGGCTGGTAGCAGCCGTGCTGGGATGCCGTCCTGGGTCAGAGCTGGGAACCACCACTGTGCCCCTAGACCCAGTCGCGGGCACCTACAAATTTCTTTAGAGAACATGTGTGGGCATTTGTTGCCTTACAGTACTGAAGGTGAGGTAACTCCCAGGCTCGGGAGACAGGCAGCCTCTGTTTGGTTCCCAGTTCTGCTACCCTCCGGCTGAGTGACCTGGGACAAGTTTCTTAACCTCTCTGGCTTCACTTTCCTCATCTGTAGAATGGGAATAATGACAGCAGCATCCAGCATCCAGCTAGGCGACATAGGGCACTTAGTGCTGTGGCTCTGGCAGGCGGGGGAAGTATCAGTGATTGCTATCTTATTATTTTCATTGTGGCTGATAATGCCAGAGTGGGCAGAGAAGCTTGTGAAACCGTGTGGCAGAGGCAGTAACAGGGGAGGGTGTCTTGAACTCCGCGGGTGCTAGGAGCCCCAAAAGCCCACTTTAGCAGGGCAAGGGTGGAGGGCAGCGAGCTGGGCCCCGACACCCCAGGTGCTGCACGCCCTCCCACCCTCACCCAGGAAGCGGTTTAGTTTTGTGTGACATTTGCTCTGAGTGTTCAGACCTCTTAGGGTTCCCATCCCCACACGGCCTCCCACCCTGCTCCCCAAGGGGAAGTGAACTGATGCCATAATCCTGTCCTGGGCAGGCCTCTGCTGAGGTTTTGGCCTGCTTCTGGGGTGGCCAAAGAGCGGGCTTGGGTTCACGCCAGGCACCTGCAAAAAGATCAGCCGCCTCTGATGGGGGATGTGTGTGGGTCTGTGGCCCAGCCAGGGTGGAGACACCTGTCCTTCATCCCTGAGCTGTGGCTCCCTGTCTGTCCTGGGAAGGCCCAGCCACCGAAGGGAAATGTTCTGGCTGGTACCACGCACTGCTGGTCTGCCTGGACCTTCCTTTTGTTTCCCTAAGGGTCCGGCTCATCTCTAACCCCCAGGACCCGGCCACCCTGGCTGGGCCACTGGCCTGAGGGCTGAGACCCTCTCAAGGCACCCTTGGGTCTGGCCATAACCACCCAGGCCTGCACCTCTGAGACCAAACAAGAGTGCTGAGTAAGCAAGGCTCCCCGACCCTAGATGGCAATCCTCTTGGTTGCTTCACCTCTCACCTAAAATGGAAGATCTGGGAGACAGGGCCCCGTCACCGCTTACTGGGCCCCCAGACTGGAGCCCTGCAGAGCGGGCACTTTGGCTGCCCAGAAACAGCCCTCCAATAATCTTATCAGTCCAGATAGCCACAAAGCCTTGCCCTCTGCTGCAGCCTGGTCACACAAAAATAGCACCACTGATTAGAATCTTCCAACGGCACTAAGGCCACAGCCCCTCCGGGAGGTACTGGAGAGACATTCTCGTGAGCTCTTCCTGCCTTGCTCTAGCTTTAGAAAACTGTATGAAACTTATTTTGGGTTTTGCAAATTAGCACAGCATCTTTGAAAAGAAATTTGCCACTATCTTTAAAAGGCCATAAAAACAATCCATCCCCTTTTACTCAGAAACCTCATTTTCTGAGAATGTAGCTTAAGGTAATAATTAAAAAGAAGAAAAAAAGAGTAACAGTTAAAGCCACCCGCTGCAGGTTTTGACTAAATTATCTAAGATGACTCTGGAAATGGCCTCATGTCTGTCCAAACACCTGAAAGATGGCTGTTATTAGTGTGTGACTATCAACTCAATGACTTCCTGTATGGCTGTGGAAAATGATGTCTGTTTCACAAGGACAAACAGAGCAACACAAAATGGCCTGTGCAGTAACTGACATGAAACAGGTCTGCCCGTGACCTGGAAGGAGGTTGTGTATTGGGATTTGGGGATTACAGGGGACCCTCCCTCCCTCCTTCCTTGCTTCCCTCTTTTCTTTTTTTCTTTCACTCTCTCTTCCTGCCTGTAAAGGAGGCCATTGGGTTTTCTGTCTGTCTTCAACAGGCGGAGACCAGAGCCCCCATGATGGTTCCTCCTGGCCGGTAGAGAGAGGGAGAAATGCCCTCAAACTCTTTCCCAGCTTTCTTCTTTGTGTCGAAATCCTTGCTCTACCTCTCAGCCCATGTGCAGTCCAAACAACAAAAAGCATCATCGTGTCCACTGCTGTTGTCATTAAAGCCAGAACCATGCTAAACCCCATTTCCCCTGATAAAACCACATTTTCAGAGACTCCAGCCCCAGAGCGGCTGCCCAGGAAGGCGCCATGTGGCAGTCACCTAGATGCATCCTGGACTGTATCCTGCATTGTATCCCAAAGAATACAGGCTGGTCCCACCATGGGGAAGCGTGTTACACAAAAAAAATAAAATTCCAGGCCCGAAGGAGGAGCCGATGATGGTATGTGAAGGCAGGGAGACCGGCCTGGGGTGGTCAGCAGAGTGGGTCAGAGGGTTCCTGTGTAGCAGGAGATTCCAACATGCCCCTGGCGGGTTTGGGAAGGGGCAGGCCTCTCCCAGCCTCACTCTGGACTTGGGGTGGCCAGGTTTGTGCTAGAAACTCCTCAGGAGGAGCAGGCTAGGTCAGAACCTGGGCACCAAATCTTGGCCTTGAACACATTACCCAAACATCTGAACCACTGTCTGCTCCCATGTGAACTGGGGTCTGAGACCCAGACTAGGCAGGCTTCTCAAAGAAACAACAGAACACCAACCCTTAGGGAAAGATGTATTTGACCACACTACATTAGGAACTTCTGTTATCAGAAGACATCATGAAGAGGGTAAACACAAGTCGCAAACCGACAGTATCTGCAGCGATTATAACCAACAAAGAGCTAGTATTCACTACGTATAGAAAGAGCTCCTCCAATCCAACAGGGAGATGATATCGGTCTGGTGGGAAAAATGGGCAAAGGTCACAGAGGCATTTGCAAATGCAGAAACTCAAATCACAAAGAAAGGAAAATTTGCTTAACTCTAAATGCAAAAGAAAGCTAAGATAGGAATGTGGAGTGGTGGGGGTCTGTTAAATGCCAGTGCGATTCAGCACATCCAGCTGGGAGGACGGTCTAGCAGCATCTAATGAGGCTATACATTCCTGCCCTATGAGGGTGTAAGCCCTACAGAAAACATGCACAGTGCACTCGAGGCCAGGGAATTCACTCCCCATCGTCCAAAGCTCAGAACACCAGCAATGATGCAAACCATCCTCAAATGTAGACTAAATTATTTTTTAATAGCAGTACATTCACTTAATGGAATCCAACATTCATTACATGGATAAATCTCAAAAATATTTTGAGGGGTGCTTGGGTAGTTCAGTTGGTTGAGCATCTGACTCTTGATTTTGGCTCGGGTCATGGTCTCAAGGTCATGGGATCGAGCTCTGCTTAAGATTCTCTCTCCCTCTCTCTCCCTCTGTCCCTCTCCTGCTCTTGTATATGTGAGCTCTCTCTCTCTCTTTCTCTCTCAAAAACAAAAAACAAATAAACAAACAAAGCCATTTTGTGCAAAAATGGGGGGAGAGTCACAGAATTTAAAAAGAATATATTTAATCTATTCTTGTTTCTATAAGGTACAAAACTAAAGAAACCCATCTAGTGCATTAATCTGAGATGCACACATACAAGGGTGCTAACAGCCTGTGCTCATTTTACTTCTACTATTTAAGATGTATCTAAAGTGATGTTTGTACAGCATGACTTGTTGTGCCATGGTTTGTAATAGCAAAGGATCGAAACAAGCCCTGTCCCTCGGTAGGGACTGAGGTTCACCAAGTGTCACCATACCAAAGCTTGCAAGCAACCACCCAATGCACGATCTCTACGTGAAAGATCTCCGGGATACACTGCAAAGTCGGAGAAATTACGCCAAAGTATAGAAGAGGCTACGTGCCGTGCCTTCCCCTTTTGTAGAAAATAAGAAAAATATGAAAACATATTTTTCGCCTGCTCTTGCTCCCCCAAATCAGAATGATTGTCTGTCCCCATTCTGGTTTGGGCTTGCTCTCCTGGCATAATTTAATCACACTCTTCCCTGTCGGTGGTAGGGCCTTAGTTTGAATGATAAATGACAAGGGTCACCCTATTCCAAATCCAAAGCCATTTCTCTTTTGTCCTGAGTGCACAGCTGGACTGTGTTTCTTAGTCTCTCATGCAGTTAGGTTTGGCCATGAGAGTGAGTTCCAGCCAGTAAAACATAAGTGGAAGTTACGTCATGACTCTCAGGGCTGGCTGTAAAACTCTGCCCTGTGAGTTCCTTTCCAAGCGGCTGCCTGTCCATGCCAAGGGCAACCTCATACACCCTGAGCTGGAAATAGCAGAGCCCCTGGCAGCCTGGATCCCTGAGTGACAGTGTGGACAACAGCCGCCCACCCCTCCTCTGCCTGCCTCCACTGCCCTGGCCTGCTTTGGCCTGCTTTGGTGAGTAGAAATCAAAGGTCTTTGTGTTTTAGCCATTAGACATATGGGGGCCTATTTGTTACAGTAGTCACCCTGATGAATGCAATTAATTTCCTATTAAAAACTCAAAAATAAATGTACAAATATATTATACCTGCTTCTGTATCTGTAGCATATATTTTACAAGGAAAATTATTTAAAATAAAGATGCTGGGGTGCCTGGGTGGCTCAGTCAGTTAAGCGTCCGACTTCAGCTCACATCATGGTCTCATGGTTCACAGGTTTGAGCCCCACACTGGGCTGTGTGCTGACAGCTCAGAGCCTGGAGCCTGCTTTGGATTCTATGTCTCCCTCTCTCTCTGCCCCTTTCCCACTTGTGCTCTATCTGTCAAAAATGAATAAACGTTTACAAAAAATTTTTTTAAATAAAGATCCTTCACCACAGGATTTCTGTGAGAATTTTAAAAATAATGCCTATAAAGCCCTCCTTGGTGACCGGACCAGTGTTGGTGCCCTAAAATTTGTAGCACCTATTTATCTAATGGTTAAATCAAGGGCCGTTGTCAGGGCTGATAGCTGGACAACTGCCCTTCACCCTGGTTTCCTGGCCCCCCTGACACTCTAGTCCACCCTCAGGGCATATCCAGCCACCTTGCCCGCAGGCACAAGACTCAGGCCCTGGGCAGTGGGGGCTGGGGATGAGATCCAGACAATTCACTCCCTTACTTCTTATTGCTTTTTAAATTCTTTAAGTGCCCTTCGCCATCCCCTCAATTATTAAAGTAATAAGTGCTCTTTGCAGAGAGTTGGGGAAATATAGTAAGGCTCAAGGGAAAATACTAAGATGTCCAGAATCCCATCCACCAGGGGTGCCTGGGTGGCTCAGTCGGTTGAGCTTCTGACTCTTGATTTCAGCTCAGGTCATGATCTTGCAGTTCATGGGTTTGAGCCCAGCATTGGGCTCTGCATTGATAGCACAGAGCCTGCTTGGGATCCTCTCTCCCTTTCTCCCTGCCCCTCCTGTGCTCAAGAAAGAGAGAGAGAGAGAGAGAGAGAGAAAGAAATAAAAGAGCAAAGGAAAAAGAAAGGAAAGAAAGAGAGAAAAGAAAGAAGGAAAGAAAGAAAGAAAGAAAGAAAGAAAGAAAGAAGAGAAAAGAAAAAAGAAAAGAAATACAGAAAGAAAGAAGGCAGAAAGAAAGAAAGAAAGAAAAGAAGAGGAAAGAAAGAAGGAAGGAAAGAAAGAAACAAGAAAGAAAGAAAGAAAGAAAGAAAGAAAGAAAGAAAGAAAAGAAGAGGAAGGAAAGAAGGAAGGAAAGAAAGAAACAGAAAGAAAGAAAGAAAGAAAGAAAGAAAGAAAGAAAGAAAGAAAGAAAAGAATCCCATCCACCAGAAACAACCTCGGTGCTTCCCGCTGAGGTGAAGCACTGAAGAGCAGGGTATGGTTCGTGTGTGTGTGTGTGTGTGTGTGTGTGTGTGTGTGTGTGAAACTATACACAACACAAAATTTACCATTTTACCCATTTTTGAGTGCATGGTTCAGCGGAATGAAAGACATTCACACTGTCGTGCAGCCATTACCACTGTCCATCTCCATGACATTTTTCATCTTCCCAGACTGAAACTCTGCACCATTAGACACCGACTCCCGGTTCCTTCGTTCCTACAGTCCAGGCCTGGCACCAGCATTCCACCCTCTGTCTCTGTGAATGTGCCTACTCTGGGTACCACATTTGAGTGGGGTCATGCAGGATTTGTGCTTTTGTGACTGGCGTATGTCACTCAGCACAATGTCCACAGGGCTCTCTCATGCTGTAGCAGGTGTTAGGATTTCTTTCCTTTTTAAGGCAGAGTACTAGTCCACTATACGGAGGGACCATATTTTCTTCATCCATTTGTCCAAACGCTGAGTGTTTTCTGTGGACTTTTCTCCCCTCTGACTTACTGGTGTCCCGAGGGCCATTTCCCTCTCCCAGCTCATGATGAAGTCTCAGAGAAGGTGCCAGAGTAAGAAACAGAAAGATCTGGATATGTGCTCATAGGGCCAGATGAAGGGCGTCTCCTGGAGACCAGGGAGAAGGGAGGGGTCAAGGTTAGCTGGAGTCATCACAGGGACTCTCCTGTGACCTGGGCCTGCAGGTGACCTGGATACCAGGAGGGGTGGGGGTGGTGTGAAGGAAAAATCCTGCCCCGACAAGGGGATAGGAACCAAACCAGGGAATGTCTCAGGAACCTTCCTCCGAAAGACAGTGGTAGGCACAGGACCCCTCTTCCACACCCATACATACCTGTGGCCAAACCCTCCCCCAAACAGTAGGTGGGCTAATTTAAAAAGACAGTTAAAGCGGGGAATCATAAAAGCACTCTTACAAGTTGAAGCTTCTAACTGAAAGCACACTTAGTAATTACACTTTGATTCAGGTTCAAGCCCGCAACAAGGAGCCACTTGATAGAATTCCACGTCCGCTTTTATTTTTTTTGCATCACTTGTGTCTATAATGTGCATCTATGATTTTCCACTTGGTTTGCCTCAAAGCGGAGCCAGAACTTGCAAACCCGTGTGAAGCGAGCGGCTCGTGGGCAGGGTCACTGCGACTGGGCTTTCCTGATCTTTCATAGCTGTGTTGCCCACATCTAGCTTGACAGAGATTTTTATAAGGTGACTCACCTTTATCAAGTGTTTCCAAAGCATCTCATCTACATATCATAAAGACAACAATTCAGTCTTATTACCCTGTAGCTCATTAGTTTGCATCATATTTAGATTGCTTCCTTAATGTAACAAGTGCAACTGGCATGAACAACATTGGGAATAAACCCACCAGATTCTCAGCGTGCTTTCCAGAAGGAACGGCGAGCCCTGGCTCCTTAGCGGGGGTGGGAGGGGTCAGTAACAGCCCATGCACATCTATGTAGATTACAAAATTAGGATCTCTCTCAGTATCAACTCTTGATGAAATGATACTTGTAAAGTACTTAAACTAGTCCCTGACTCACACAAAGCCCACCATAGATGTTAATTAGCTATTATTATTATTATTGCCAACTTCACGCCCTTTGAGCATTTCTCCCAGGCCAGGCTCTCGATGCCGCAGGCAATTGAGAGCAGAAGAAGCAGGACTCAACAAAACGACTGGGGAAATTGGGACAGGAACATCCCTAAATTAATGGCCCAAGTACACAGCCAGTGGTCAACACAGCACTGGCAAAAAAAGAAAGGAAGAAAGAAAGAAAGAAACGTGAAAAGTACCACGTGATCCACTGACATATGAACGTGCTGCACCTAAGAACTTGCTCCATGACACCTGCATGCAAGAAACATCTGTTTTCTAAATAAAGTTTTACACTTAAAAAAAAAAATGGTCTTTGAGCAAGTCATACCGGAACACATTTGCAGGGGACAAGCCCCAAACTACGTAAGTGTGGGGAGGAGGTCTCCCCGCACTCCTACCGCCCAGAGGAAATGCTGTCTGGGGGTGGGTTGTTCAGGGTGCTGGGCTCACCACTGAGCAGGACTCCAACACCCATCTCCTTCCTCTCGCTCAGGGTGGCCAGGCCGGCCCCCAAAACCTCTGACCAGAGGCTCCACCCTCCATCCTGTTCCGAGGATGCAGCAGCCCCCCTCCAAGGGACTGAACCATAAAGACCAGTGTCCCCCATGGGAGTGGCCCGGCCCCTTCCGACACCCGGGGGTGGCTTCCCCTTCCTGGGCTGGAGGTGGGAAACCCTCTAGGGAGAGCACAGCTGCAAGAAGAAAAGCCACACACTTGAAACCCACAAGAAGGAGACACCAGCTCATGTTTTCCACACTTACTCACCTTTTCACACCCTCCCTCAGTAAGTCCCTGTGGAGGAGGACGTTCCTCATTCCTCGTCCTCATTCCTCCGCTGGGGCTGGGCCTCTGCCTGAGGCTGCCCCCAAGGTGTGGGTGGGGAATGTGGAGATGCTGGATGTCTCTCTCCCAAGTTCACACCAGCCACCACAAGGATTTTCCTTGCACTTACCCTGTTACCCAAGGTACAAACAGCAAGTGTCTGACACAGAAGTTCTCGAGGGACTGGGCAGGCAGAGAGTTGAAAATGAGAACACCTAGAAAGCCATCTCCTTACCTCTGGACTGCTGGAGATCCCTAGAGGGCGCAGCCCTTCGCCCGACAGAAAAGAGGGTGGATCTAAGCTGGATGGGGGTGCACGGAGGTGGCCACACGTGTAACAGATGAAAGAACTGGGAAGGGGGCTCTGCAGTCATCAGAACTTTTTGTTGCCAGTGGCAGAAACTGCACCCGGGCCAGCTTAGGCTGGGAATCAACTGGCTTGTGTACTAGAACTATCCGGGGAGGGCTAGTTCCAGGTACGGCTGGATCCAGGGACTCAATATCATTCTCTCTTACTCACATTCTCCCTTCACTCTCCTTGTCTTGACTCCTCTTACTGTGTGTCCTCCTTTTCTTTCTGCCTGCAGAGAATCCACAAGCTTCCCAGGCTCATATCATCCCAGTTTGGTGCCAAGCAAAAAGAGACACTTCTCTAATAGCCACATTGTGGCCTGACTGGCATGGATTGAATGGCCACCCTGTGGGCCAGCCCTTAAACCAAAGTGCTGGGAGCACTAGGATCAGGCAAGACTGGGTCATGTGCCATTGATGCAGCCAGGAGGGGGAGGGACACCATGACCCACAGTCCCAGCAGAACTATCTCAAGAGGAGATGCAAGAAGGTGTTTCTTGTGCAGGCAAGAAAAAGTCTGCTGCAGAAGTCCATGTTGTTGGAATGGTATAATGAAGGCCAGAAGATGGAAACGCCCAGCTAGAGCAAAGCATTCTTGCTGGGAATGGCAGGAAATGAGATGGAAAGCAGGGCAGAGGGCCCTGGATGCCCTAAAAAGGGCTCGTTTTCTCATCCAATGATCTCTCACCTTGCCTCCCATCAAAATCACATATAGAAACAACTCAACAACAACAACCAAATCCAATTTAAAAAAATGGGCTAAGGACTTGAACAGATATTTCTCCAAATAAGATATACAAATGAACAATAAGTCCATGGAAAGATTCTCAGCATCCCTGAGTGTCAGGGAAATGTAAATCAAAACTATCATGAGCTATCACCTCATATCCACTAGGATGGCTACTACCAAAAAACAAAACAAAACCCCAAAAACCAACAAAACAAACGAATGAACAAAACAGAAAATAACAAGTGTCAGTGAGGATGTGGGGAAATTGGAACACTTGTGTGCCTTTGGTGGGAATGGAAAATGGTGCAGCCACTGTAGTATGACGGTTCCTCAGAAGCATTAAAAATAAGATTGCTGGGGCTCCTGGGTGACTCGACTGGTTAAGCATCAACTTTTGATATCAGCTCAGGTCATGATCTCAAGGTTCATGAGATCAAGTCCTGCTTCCAGCTGTGTGCTGACAGCTTGGAGCCTGCTTGGGGTTCTCTCCCTCCCTCTCTCTCTCCTCTCTGCCTCTCTCTCTTTCTCTCTCTCTCTCAATCTCTCTCAAAATAAGTAAAATTTTAAAAACTTAAAAAAAATAGAATTACCAGCAATTCTACTTCCAGATATGAACACAAAAGAATTGAAGACAGGGTCTGGAAGAGCTGTTTATACACCCGTGTTTACGGCCACATTATTCAGAAGAGCCAAAACACATAGGCAACCCAAGTGTCATCGACTGATGCCTGGATAAACAAAAATGTAGTCTCTGCAAACAATGGAATGTTATTCAGCTTTAAAAAGAAAAAAAATTAAAATAAAAAAAAAGAAAGATAATTTGGGCGCACGCTACAAAATGGCGGACATTACGATGAGTGAAATCAACCAGTCACAGAAGACAAATACTGTATGGTTCTGCTTATATTCATCAAATTCATAAAGATAGAAAGTAGAAGGGGCAGAGGGAGGAATGGGGAGTTAGTGTTAATAGACACAGGGTTTCAGACGGGGGAGAAGAAAAGCTCCAGGGGTGGCTGGTAATGATGGTTACACGACAGTGTGAACATACTTCTTGTCCCAGGCAGCTCAGGCTGCTATTCTAGAACAGCAGACCAGGTCGCTTAAACGTCACTTACTTTCTCAGTTCTGGAGGCCACATTCACATGGCCTTTCTTCCAGTGGATGCTCACAGAGAGAGATCTCTCTTTCTCTTCTTAGAAGGACACTAATACCATAGGACCCCCACCCTCCTGATCTCATCTAAACCTAAGCACCTCCCAAGGGCCCCACCTCCAAATACCATCACAACAGAGATTGGGTCTTCAACATATGGACAAACATTCAGTCCATGCTAGTACTTAATTCCCCTGAAGTGTATATGTAAAAATGGATAAAATGGTGAATTTCATATTTTGTGTATTTTACTACAATATTTAAAAAATGTATATATACGAGTGAACCAAAGTCACCTAAGAAGCAAGTTAAAGTCCTTGGGCTCCACCACTGGAGGTCTGATTGCTGGGTCCGGGATGGGAGCTGGAAGGGGATGATCTTTTAGGACCTACAAACAAGTCTGCAGGTCTGAGGCACTCGGTCTGAGAAAAGCCACTTTAGGCAATAGGGAGCCATAAAAGGTTTTGGAGCAGGGCTGTGCAGGAGGCCAGAGGAAGGCTTTGGAGTGGTGTGCAGGATGGCTGCAGAGTCGTCCTGTCCATGTGGCTAAGAGGAGTAAGGGAGAGGAAGAGACAGAAGCAAAGCATGGAGGGGCAGGGTGACTATCCCCAGAGAAGTACTGAACAGAACCCCACTAACCCCAAGGCCATTTCCACCCCAGCCGGCAGCACCCTCTCAAAGGAAGGGGAATGTCAGCTCATCTTGGCATGCTCTTCCAGAAAGACCCGGACCGAGGCACTTGCCACAGGACCATCTGCAGACACAAAAAGAACAGCTTCTTCCGCCGGAGAAAACCAGCCGGCATCTCTGGGGCCTGGCCAGGGATGGAATCCAAGCTTCGGAGTGACCCGCGGGGACAAAGGCATCCGTGCAGTCTCGGCCAACACCCGCTGGAAGGGAAACGCGAAACTCTCGCTGGGAGCCACAGGGCTCTGCTCCGACCCTCTGGCCACAGATGACCGCTTATCATTCAAGGGGACGGTCCCAGCAGGGGGGAGGGGAGCCCAGGCCTCTCTGGTGTCTCTCGGGAGCTACTCCCATGGCCACTGGAGAAGCAAGACCATTTCTGTGCAGAGACACTGCAGCAGCTCAGGGAGGAAGGCAGGCATGTGTCCCCGCTCTGAGGCCGGGTCTCTGCCAGATCAGATCAAGACAGGGCCTTCTTCCAGGGCCTCTGCCTGTTCTCCCAAAGCTTTCCTAGGCTCAGAGCCAGACCCAGAATAATAAAGAGGTGTGGGGGCCCCAAGCCCCAGGGACTGGCTCCCTCCTCCCCCTCCAAGGTTCGTCCAGCCAGATGGCAGCTGGGGGGGGGGGGGTTCAGACAGGGCATCCTCCCACACAAAATAAACCCCCCAGGTGGTGCAGAAGGCAGATGGATTTTTATGTTAGTTCTTGGACTCTGCTACCAACAAAGTGATCACCTGGAAGAATATTCTCGGAAGGCTGACATCTGTGTCCTTGGTGCTGACCTTTGGACTTGAAAATTGCCCCAGGGTCCCAGCCTCCACAGGGCCCTTCCCAGCACAGCACATTGTCAAAGTCTCCATGATTAATCTGCAGAGAATCTTAGGTTTCCTTTTTCCCTCCATTATACATGCTTTTTGTAAGAAGCTTGAATGTATTGGGGCGCCTGGGTGGTTCAGTTGGTTAAGCGTCCGACTTCGGCTCAGGTCATGATCTCACGGTCCGTGAGTTCGAGCCTCGCATCCGGCTCTATGCTGACAGCTCAGAGCCTGGAGCCTGCTTCCGATTCTGTGTCTCCCTCTCTCTCTGACCCTCCCTCATTCATGCTCTCTCTCTGTCTCAAAAATAAATAAACATTAACAAAAAAAAAAAAAAAAAGAAGAAGCAGCTTGAACATATTGTTATGGGTTGAATTGTGTCCCCCTCTCAGATTCATATGCCCTAACCCCCAGTTTCTCAGAAAGTGACCTTGTTTGGAAACGGGGTCACTGTAGGTGTAATTAGTTAAGATGAGGTCATGCTGGAGTGAAGTGGCCCCTGATCCAATGTGACTGATGTCCTTATAAAAGAGAAAATTGGGGGGCACCAGGGTGGCTCATGAGTTAAGTGACTGACTTCAGTTCAGGTCATGATCTCGCGGTTCATGGGTTTGAGCCCTGAGTCGGGCTCCACACAGACAGTACTGACCCTGCCTGGAATTCTCTCTCTCTGCCCCTACCCTGCTCATGTGTGCACGTATGCTCTCTCTCTCTCTTTTTCTCTAAATAAATAAATAAACCTAAAAAGTATGTGCTCTCTCTCTTTTTCTCTAAATAAATAAACCTAAAAAAAAGAGAGAGAACATTTGGATACAGATATATGGATAGAGGGAAGACCATGTGAAGACACAACCATCTATAATCTAACAAAAAAGGCCTGGAACAGTGTTTCTACAGCTCTCAGAAAGAATAGGTGCTACTAATGCCTTGATTTTGGACTTCTGGCCTCCAGCACAGGGAGAAAGCACATTTCTGTTGTTTGAGCTGCCCAGTCTATGGCATTTTTTTTTTATGGTAGCCCTAGCATTAAATCCAAAAGGGCATAAAGGGCATCTGGGTGGCTCAGTCGGTTGAGTGTCCAACTCTGGATTTCAGCTCAGGCCATGATCCCAGGGTTGTGGGATCAATCCTTTTGTTGGGCTCCATGCTAGGCGTGGAGACTGCTTGAGATTCATTCTCTCTTTCTTTTCCTCTCTCTCTCTCTCTCTCTCTCTTTCTCCCCCTCTCATTCTGCTCCTCCCTTGCTCTCATTTCCTCTCTCAAAATAAATAAATAAACTTTAAAAATACATACATACATACATACATACATACATACATAATAGCTCAAGGAAGGATGTCCCCCTCACCCACATCCTCTCTAACCCCCTTGAGGATAATCTCCATGGATGCACAGGGTCCACAATACTCTAACCTCCATTCACTAGACTCATCCACCTGGGCTCTGCATACATATTAGGTTCACTGATGAGAGACATTCGTGTGATCTACAAGGTGGGACTGAGGTGGAGGCCAGCTGTGGCTGCTCCTGCTGCTGGCAGCTATGTGTAGCTGTGACCCACCACAACCAATTGCAAAATCTCTTCCTGGGTGTGAGATGTGTCTGTGGCAGTGGTGGCCTGGACAGTGATGACTTTTGAATCAAAGCCACAGTGGTGTACCCTCTTACAGATCAGTCCGGGCATAGTGTCTGGCTTCTCTAGTCTTCCAGTACAGCAGGCACCCAAGCCCCTCTATTCAATACCTTTTCTGGAAATACCTTGAGGGTCTTCCGTTTCCTACACTAGATCCTGATTGATAGAAATAACTTGGTAAGTTTTATTTCAGACCTTTCTGCAGAGAATTTACATACTATGTATTGGTTTCCTATTAAAACAAGAAAGTTAATACTTATTCATTGTGCAAATTTGGGTTATCACTTTAGAGTATACAAAAAAAAAGAATCACTTAGCATTTTTGAGGTTTTCCTATTAGATCTTTTCTCTGTGAATATATACATCCCCTTCTAAGCTGCACTCATGCTGTGTATATAGTTTTGTAACTTGCTTCCTATTCTTATCAATACTTGAACGGTGTCCCATGTTGTAGAATTGTCTTCAGTAAGATGATCTTTAGTAAATACAGCATACAGTGCCATAGTTCATTTTTTCTCTTAATTCATTTATTTTGTGAAATGGATAATAAATATAAAGGAGGCCATTAGCATATGTACAGTTTAAGTTGTAATTATAATAGGAAGGCTCAGGTAAAGTAACAGTATTTACTGCACCCCAGAAACCCTTTTCTTGACAGATTCAACAACTATACAGTCTTTATGATAATTCTCTCCTTTTTTTCTTGGTAGTTTTACCATCTCTGGATTCATCTTTAGACAATTAAATGTTGTTTAATTTGGCTGTTTTTTTTTTTTTAATTTGATGTGCATAGAAACATAATGTCTTTCTGCTGACTTTTTTCATTCATTTGTAGGTTCATCTAGTGTCACGTTTAACAACAGATTATTAATTTTCATCGCTATATATGGTATTCTTTTTATCGGTATGTGCTTACTCCATTTATTCATCCACTTTTACTGTTGAGAACCATTGAATTGTTTCCAATATTTGGCTATCATGAGCAATGCTATTATGAACATTCTTGCATATGAATCCTAGCATACATCCATTTCTGCTGGGTACATACTTATGAGAATTGTTCCTAAGACAATAGATGTGTCATCAACTTGATTAGATAATGCCAAACTTGTTTCCAATGTGTCTATCCCAATATACATTCCTGTCAACAAGAGATGGGCCCTCATTCCTCCCTGTGTTCACCAACACTAGGGATCATTCTTTAGACTTGAAAATGTCTTACTCCTCTACTGGTGTGTGAGAGTTTCTCAATATGGTTTTAGTTCACATGCTCCTGAGTACTAATAAAATTGGATGTCTTTTCATGTTTGATGGACATTTAAATTTCCTTCATTGTGGAATTCTTGTTGAGAACTTTTGCACATTTGCTGTGGGTCATCTGTCTTGTTCTTATTGGCTTGTAGGAGTGCTTACGTATTCCAAATGTAAGTATTTTGTCAGTTATATGTGTTGAAAATATCTTTTCCTGGTCTATGGCTTGTCTTTTTCTTCCTTTTATGATGCCTTTTGATGTGCATAAATTTATTAGTCTTTGCCTTTTTGGTTAGTACATTTTTGGGATCTTGTTTAGGAAACCTTCCCTAACCCCCAGATCAAAAAGATATTCTCCCATGTTAATTTCTAAAAGGATTATGGTCTTGTTTTTTTACATTCAGGTGTTTAAGCCACTTGTGAGTTTTCTGCACATGGCATAAGGTTGGGTAATATTCTACTCAACTTTAAGTGTCAGCACCATTTATTGAGAAGTCAATCCTCTCCCACAAATCCGCAAGCCACCCTGTAACATTTCATGTCTGTATATGCACAGACCTGCTTCTGAGCTGTTTAGTCTGTTCCATTGATCTCTCTCTCTCTCTCTCCCTCTGCCCAGGCTTTATTTACACAGTCATTATTACAGAAAAGTGTGGGCAGAATCATGTTGTGAAGACAAGTGTTTCCTCTACACCACTATTTCCTGTTGCCCCATGTTGTTCCCTCACTCAAACAGCTGGCCTATGAGACACCCATTTCCTCAAGGGATTGTTGTTGCAGCAGAACATAGATGATAAATAGTCAAGGTTCTTGACTTTTGAATTTCAAAAAAAAATTTTTTTAGTGTTTATTTATTTTTGAGAGGGAGAGAGAAAGAGTGCAAGCAGGGGAGGAACAGAGAGAGAGGGAGACACAGAATCTGAAGCAGGTTCTAGGCTCCAAGCTATCAGCACAGAGCCCAACGTGGGGCTTGAACTCACGAACTGTGAGATCATGACCTGAGACGAAGTCGGACACTTAACTGACTGAGCCACCCAGGTGCCCCTTGACTTTTGAATTTCAAAAGGATACAGATAAGTCAGAGATGAGATGCCCCTGAAAGGACATAAAAATCCCTTAGGTGAGGAGGAGGAGAAGCAAGGGGGAGAGCACAGGTTGGGGTGGGCTTCCTGTCTCTGGACCATCTCTCTTGAATCCTTAGTTTCTTGGGAATCTAAGATCAGTGAGAACTGATGCTCCCATCCTCAGGAGGACTGGGGATATTAGCAAGACCCCAGATTGATTTATCCTTGTGCCTGGCAGTGTTGGGACAGTGAAGCAGAAGAAATGCAGAAGGTAACAAATGTTTCCTGAATATGGCTAGTGGCACTTCTGGAAGTGAGGAAGGATGTCCCATGAAGAGAGGCCTTGCAATGGAGGACATGATAGGGCAACCCATAGCAAGAGTCTAGGACACCTCAGCAGACACTCCACTCTACAAGGCTTCCAATATCTTTGTCAGGTTTTGGTATTGGGTTATGCTGGTCTGAAATATGAGATGGGGACATGTTCCCTCCTCTTCAACTTCCTAACAATTTCTGTGGGATTGCTTATCATTTCTTCATAAAATATTGATATAATTCACCCCTGAAGCCATCTGGCCTGTTACTGCTTTTCTCTGGCCAAGTTTTTAATTACAAATTAAATTTTTTATTATATGAAAGGCTATTCAGATTATCTATTTCATCTTGTGTCAATTTTGGTAAGTTTTGTTTTTAAATGCTTCCATTTCGTTTTTGTTATTGAATTCATTAACATAAAGTTAATATTACTCATTTAATACAGTAATTAATTACTCTAGTAAGTAATTATCACTGCAGGATCTGTAGTGATATCCTCTGTTTCATTTCTGATTTTAGTAAATTGTGTTTTGTTCTATTTTTTTCTTGATCAGTTTTGTAGTGGTTTGCTAATTTATTTAATATTTTTAAAAATCCTTTTATGAATTTATTTTGAGAGAGAGAGAGCATGCAAGCAGAGGAGAGGCAGAAAGAGGAAAGCAGAAAATCCCAAGCAGGCTCTGCACTGTCAGCACAGAGCCTGATGTGGGGCTGAAACTCACAAACCATGAGATCATCACCTGAGCCGAAATCAAGAGTCGGATGCTTAACTGACTGAACCACCCGGGCACCCTGCTAATTTCTTTAGTCTTAAAAAAAAAAAAAACAAAAAAAAAAAAACAACTTTTTTCAATTTCCAATGTGTGATTAAGTCCATTCAGTGAATCCTTCATTTCAGATATTATATTTTTCAGAATATCTATGAAATTCTTTTTTCTATTTTCTATGTCTCAATTAAGATTCTCCATATAGTCACTCCTTGAATAATTTATAATTGCTGCATTAAAGACTTGTCTGATCATTTGGGGCACCTGGGTGGCTCAGTCAATTATGTGTTCAACTTTTGCTCAGGTCATGATCTCACAGTTCATGAGTTTGAGTCTTGCATCGGGCTCTGTGCTAACAGCTCAGAACCTGGAGCCTGCTTCAGATTCTGTGTCTCCCTCTCTCTCTGCCCCTCCCTGACTCACACTGTCTCTCTCTCAAAAATAAACATTAAAAAAAATTTAAACACTTGTCTGGTCATTTGAATACCTGGCTTATGTCAGGTCTGTCTCTATGGCCTGGATTTTCTCTTGACTGCAGGTCACATTTCTCTGTTTTTTCACACATGTCTACTAATCAAAAGTTATCAGTCTGGTGTGGCAGCCAGCCAAGCAGCAGATCTTGACAAGTAGCCCCCATATAAGTATTAGAACTTAACCTCAAAGGGGATCCAGGATGGGAATAGGGAGCCATGACTGAAACTCTGCCAAAGGCACTAATAAACATTTGACTGAGAGGGAAATCCTAGACCTCATCAGTGAGGTTGTACAAACTCTGGATTCTGCTATCTTCCTCTGAAGAGTGTTGATTTTTGTGAATACCTGTTAAATTCCTAGCTGATCATCTTGATTTTGTGGAGCCTCGTTTTTAATACTTATTAGGGGCAGTCTGTTTTGATTTTGCTATTGGTCTTAGGATAAATCTGAGACAAAGTCTTTGCTCCTAATATGCAGCCCCTTTGGGGTTTTAATGGAAATGTCCTTGAACTTAGTGGGATTCTAACTCCCAACTCCGACTCCACTGCAGTGGGAAGCAGCTGAAATTTTTTATTAGCTTTTCCTGCTTATTACTTTCCTCTGTGTTCCTTGGAGTCTCCCCATTGCAAGCACAGCTCAAGAGTAACTGACTCCAGGAACAGAGTTGATGTGAAGATTTGGGGCTTGCCTCCTTCATGTCTCCCTGCTTCCTGGGATTTCCTACTTCCACCTTCAGCTTCTCTGTCAACTCTAAACTCCATCTTTAATAAATAGTAGAACTTTCTGAGTCCCTATCCCCCTGTGCTCTGTGGCCAGGAGAGTGCTCTCCAGGAAAGAGCAAAATAAATAATATGTGTAATAATAACAATATGCAGTTCCCATCTTCAAGGGTCATATCTCCTCTGGTAGCTGCCTGATTTCTGTCACTCTCCAGGGCCTTCAAACCTTCAAATATTTTTTTCTGTGTGTATGCATTTGCTGCTTTGTCCATAGTTTATCATCACTATCAATGGAAAAGTGAGTCTGATACAAGGTACTCCACCATTACAGGAACTTTAATTCTTCTGAATACTGTGTATATTGAAAATAAAATTTTTTACTCTACCTATATTGAATTGTATGCTTTGGGAATGTCAAAGAAATTCAGCATTTAAAAAGGTAGACAAAAATTAAAAGATAAAGTATTTATGCATTGTCTTTTTTTATGGTTCTGAAAACATCCCATTCAGTGGGTTCTCACATCCTGGTACTCTGTGAGTGCTCTAAAGAGAGGACCTTAAATTTCCCTGACAAGTAGATACACTGCCTTTTCCACCCCCCAAGACATGGATTTGGTGGGGGCGTGGAAGCCTGATCTGGTGTGAATTTTGGATCTGCCATTTACTAGCTCTGTGACCTTGAGCATGTCACCAAAACTCTCTGAGCTTCCATCCCTCCCCTATAAATTGAGGTCAGAATACTGATCTCACAGGGATTAAGGGAACAGTAAATGAAGTAACATATAAAATGCCTGGCACTTAGTAACTGTTCCATAAATGTTAGTTTCATGACTCAAGAGGGAGAGCATTCCACATCTCTGAAGTAAGTAAGGTTCTTGTTCCTACAGTTCGTACTGAAAGCTATTTGATTGTTTTCACCAAAAAAACTGGATGTCCCAGGCTGTCTGTATAGAAATATTTCATCTTAGTTATTTCCCCTTGGCAAATAACCCAGCCAAGAGCCTAGAATAGAAGGGAAACTAACACTGGCCCCTGGTGAGTCACAAAGGTGAATGAGCCTTAGTCTGGGCCAGTCTGGTGTGGCAGCTGGGCTCCCAGCAGTTGGAGACAAGAAGTCCCCAGCTAGGAGCTAGGACCTGCAAGGGTGAGCGGAAAGGGGGCCTAGGATGGGGTGAGGCAGCGTGATGAAACCCCATCTAAGATACCCAGACGGGCCTGAGTGATGAGAGGGTAACACTGCCACCGAATCTGCAAACCTGCTCCAGACAGAGGAGGCTGGCATTCCAAGCACAGGATGCCATCTGGGCCAAAGCTTGCAGTTTCAAGAGGGATTTCCTGTCTCCTCTTGGGCAGGGAGGTGTGGTGATGGGGGCAGGGGTTGCTGGGCTCAGATGAGGCCCTCTGGAGGCCGGCCAAGCAGAGTCTCGGGCCAGTCAGGGCTTATGTCTGGACTTGAACTGGGGTCGTGTCTAAGCGGGAGAATATGGATTAAGTTTTGTGTTTTTAAAGAAGAGTCCAGTAGCCAAGAAGCAACTGGACTGGAGCAGGAAATGGGCAGGACCTGCCCAATGCGGGGCCGCTTTGTGGGGAGACGATGGGGTGGGAGGAGGGGCCACCCTGGTGCCTTTATATCCAGGAGGATTGAGGGACTTGATGAGTCACCGGATACGGGTCTGGAAGGAGTTTTGAGCAACTGCAAGTTCTAGGTGGGGACACAGTGTGGAGGTGACGCGTTGACAGAAACCAAGCGACAGGAGCTGAACCAGGTTCTGTGAATTCTTTCATCGATAGCTGGCCATTTCAGAGGAGGAAGCGGAGCTCTGGGGCAGGTAACCTGTCCCAGGTCCCCCAGTGGCTGGCACAGTCACACAGGGCCCGGGCCATTGCCTGTGCGCCTGATCCCAACCGGTGCAAACCAGTGCTGTGCTAAAGCCAACTCCACAAACACACAAGGAAAGAAGAGAAATCCTGACCTGAAGCATTCATTCACCACACTCCCACCCCGGCCAATTGCAGGCTACCTGGTGTGAGGTCACCGAATGGGGGCTGGGGGTGCTGCCCACAGTTGACTGTCGTGAGCCAGTACCAGCCAGTACTCACTGGTACTAGCCTGCGCTAGCCAGCACCAGCCCATTCCAGCCCACCACTGACCCAAACTGCCTGCTTCTGGGCGGCTTCTCCCACCAGCATGCCAAACCAAACACCTCACTATTAACCCAATTCTTTGTATGTTTATTCCCTGCCCTTCCCCCCAAACTCCCTGGGGTTTCTAGAACCACAGATTGGTGCATCAAATGGGCCACAGGGAACAGCAGGGTGGACTCACTGTCCCCTATCTGTCCCCACCCTCCAGGCCTTGCTATTTCAGGATGCGTGGTTTGGTGAATTCTGCTGGAGCCATATTCAAGCAGCGAATCTCCCACAGAGACACTCTTTGCTGAGAGGACATGGGAAATAGCTGCAGCCGAAGCGAGCTGGTTTTCACACCCGCCTGGCAGCACGCCCACATCGGCAGGGCCGGGAGCCTCTCACCGTTCACCGTTCAGAGCCCCATCGCAGCAAGTTCTCGTCCCAAGTGTGTTTGTGGCGTCACCGTCTGCAGACGGGCTCGGTTTGCACAGCATCTGTCATCAAAGTTGGCAACTCCACGTTCTCTCAAACGATTCCTTTTAAGATAATCTGTAGCGTTTTTAAAATATGTTGTTTTTTAACTTAGGGGGCGCCTCGGTGGCCGCTTTCAGCTCAGGTCATGATCTCACGGGTTTGTGGGTTCCAGCCCCGCGTCGGGCTCTGTGCTGACAGCTTGGAGCCTGGAGCCTGCTTCGGATTCTGTGTCTCCCCCTCTGTCTCCACCCCTACCCCTCCCGCTCTCTGCCTCTCTCTCAAAACTAAACATTAAAAAAAATGTTTACTTTTTTATTTTTGATAGAGACAGAGAGAGGACAAGTAGGGGAGGGCAGAGAGAGAGTGAGAGAAAGAATCCCAAGTAGGCTCCACGCTATCGGCGCAGAGCTGGATGCGGGGCTCGAACTCATGAACGATGAGATCATGACCTGAGCTGAAATCAAGAGTCAGACACTTAACCGACTGAGCCACCCAGGTGCCCCTATCTGCAGCATTTTAGTGCCAAACCTATGCCAGTCTGTACATGTCATATGTTCTCCCCAGTCTTGCAGTTTGTGGACATTCTCCTCTTAATTTGGGACTGTGTGGAAGCAGCAAAGGCCAACACATGGTGCCAGAAATAGGACAAGTGGAACCCTCCCGACTGTGCATTTCTATGGGGAAAGAGGGGATGGGCTTTGGGGTGAAATGGAGTGATTCTGTGAGAAACTCACCTCCCAAAGCAACACGGGAGCAGCTGTTGGCTGCAGCAATGACTGTGAGAAACTCACCTCCCAAAGCAACACGGGAGCAGCTGTTGGCTGCAGCAATGACTGTGAGGGGAAGGGCACCTCCTTGGCCAGGAGGCGAGAGAGGTGACCCAGCACTGTGGGGCAGGAGCTAACTGGAGGGTCCCCAGTGGGGTGGGAAGTGGAAGCCAAGGCAAGCATCCTCCTAGCTCAGGGGAGACCTGGCAGCCAGGATTACCTCCTGAGCAGACACAGTGGCCAAGACTGCCTGGCACCTCCCCCACAGACCCAGGGGACACCGTCTGGGGCTGGACAGGGCTTTTCTATCCCGCCAAGCTGGCAGGACACAAAGGTCACATCCTCATGAGGACGTGGCCCAGCCAGGGACTGCGCTGAGAGCCCGCCTCTCAAAGAAACTGGGCCTGGCGAGTTTTTGCTGGAAGCCACATCCTTTTGGGAAAAGGAAAGGCCCGTCCCCAAATCTAATTTTTAAAGAAAGCCCATGAATCATAACCTAAATGGCTCCATTACCCATGACTGCATGGTGATCCACCTCAGCCCTCTGCCTGCTCCAGCCGCCGGAAAAGCCGTGAAGGTCCCTGTCATTAGCACTGACCTTCCCTGAGCCCAAGACACTCTCTCAGAGATCTCCAGCTCGGTGGGGCCCAACAGTGAGCTTCCATGAGATACCCCACATCTCCCCTCATTGCCTGCTCCTACAAGTGACCATTCAGTCCCCAATACTAGCCCGAAGCCAATACGGCCTTCGAACCCAGTCACAGGCTTTGGTGTCCAAGCAGCACAGATGCCAAATGACAACACATCATTATGATATAAGTATTTAATGAATCCTCAAAGCTTGCCTGGAACATAGGTAAGTGGTCAGTAGTTTCATCTCTGAATATTGAGATTAATTCCCATC
Organism: Panthera tigris; assembly: GCF_018350195.1. Classification (NCBI taxonomy): domain Eukaryota; kingdom Metazoa; phylum Chordata; class Mammalia; order Carnivora; family Felidae; genus Panthera; species Panthera tigris. The sequence goes on from NC_056665.1 coordinate 19,415,094, forward strand.
TGTGTTAAGTGGACCCATCGCCCACCCCAAATGCAGACTCCCATCCGGCTGCACAGAGGGATGCCTGGTGCCTCTGGTCACGTCCACACCTCGCCCGGCACCCCCGCTGCCTTGTGAAGTCTGGAGAGAGCCGCTCTTGATCTCAAGCCGGCCACGTCCATTCCTGACCCCTGCCCTTTGGTCTCCTGGGATGAACGCCTGTGGCCCAGGGGTGGAGAAATGTACCTTATTCCCAAACAGGCCATCTGTCTGGAACTTGCGTCTCTTCGCTCCCTGCCTGACTCATCAATAAGTCTGTCTGCCTCTCTCCTCACTTTGTAGTGATTCGGTGGTGTACTCTCAGAGTGCCTGTTCCCATGGGATGGTGTAACCAAGATACCGTGTGCAATATGCCCGTAGTATTTCTTGAAGGCCAGTTGGCTGAGTTCAAGTTTATTTTTAAAAGGTTTTATTAGAAGTGCTGGTAGGGACAAAATGTCAACGTTGACCAAGTAAAATACCAAACGACTTAGTGTTGTGTCAGAAATGAGCCAAACACCGAGTCCCAAGGCCCTCGAGGTGGATGGCCCACTTCTGGGAATCTGATGGTCCAAGTACAAAATGCCCACTGCAGTGTTACTTGGGATACAATATGGGGCACTCGAGATGGTCAACACTGGGAAAATTCTCAACTTTAACAGAGGAGGCAGCCTCTAATGGTGATTTCAAAGGACCAACAAAGGGGTTTTAAGGGTATGTGGTGTGGGAGCAAGGAGAAAGTTGCCTCACTGAACATACGCCATTGCATCAAACTGTAAGTGCGTTATAAAAACTCCAGAGGAACCTGCCAAAGTGGGAACGGGCTGGTGGAAGAGGAAGATCTTTCCTTCTTGACTCAATTTCCCTGTACACATATTTTCATATTGTGATTAATTGCATTGCTATTCACAAGGGGAGACAGATTTAAAAGTCCAAAATGCTCCCTTCACAACACCTTGAATGTGTATTCTAGAACATTTCTAGCTTTGGGAGGGCATTCTGAACCTATGATTGAGGTTTCCCTTTTAGTTTTGTAACAGGAGGTAAGCCTCTGCCTAGAGAAAGCCCCAAACTTAATTCAGAATAAATTTGAAGGTACCTTTGAGATTTGGCTCTAACCGTGTTCCTTCCTCCAGTGGGAATGTGTATGTAGCATTAAGCTGGGTATGCAGTGGGCTGTGGCCCAACACAGATGTTGAGTTGTAGCACATCAGCAAGAGGAAAGAGAAGGTGGCAGGCCAGAGGCATCACCGGCTCGTGATAGAGAGAAATTCATTACAGATGCATTTAAGTAGATTCCAGAGCTTACCTATTTTGCATCACTAAATGGTTTGATCAATTTCTTATTATACTTTCTCATTAGAAATCAAGTCAGGCATAGGGGTGCCTGAGTGGCTCAGTCGGTTGAGCGTCCAACTTTGGCTCAGGTCATGATCTCACAGTTCACGAGTTCGAGCACCACATCGGGCTCTGTGCTGACAGCTCAGAGCCTGGAGCCTGCTTCAGATTCTGTGTCCCTCTCTCTCTGCAAACCCCCCTCACTCGCGCTCTCTCTCCCAAAAATAAAACATTTTTTAAAAAGAAAAAAAGAAAAAGAAATCAGTCTGGCAGAGGCACCTGGGTGGCTCAGTCAGTTAAGTGACCGACGCTTGATTTCAGTTTAGGTCATGATTTCACATTTCATGAGATCCAGCTCCGAGTTGTGCTCTGTGCTGACAGTGCATACCCTGCTTGAGAGCCTCTCTCTGCTCCTCCCCTGCTCATGCTCTCTCTCAAAATAAATACATAAACTAAACAAACAGTCAGGAACAACTCATCAGCCAGACAACTCGTTTTAAAGAAAATGCAGCTAGAATGTTTTCCAAAGGACAAAATTTTGTGGGTTTTCTTTTAAGTTTATTTACTTTGAGAAACATAGGAGAGAGCATAAGTGGGGGAGGGGCAGAGAGAATTCCAAGCAGGCTCCATACTGCCGGCACAGAGCCCGACATGGGGCTCAAACTCATGAAACCGTGAGATCATGACCTGAGCTGAAATCGAGTCAGATATTTAACCAACTGAGCCACCCGGGTGTCCCCAAAATTTTGTTTTTGATTGTTGTAGTAAGACATGAAAACCTTCAAAACTGGAATATAATTAATGATAAATAAATGCATTAAAAAGTATCTGACAACAGGCATGTAAATGGTTTAACTCATTGGTGACAAGCTGGCCCTTAATCTGGTTTGCTGTACTGTTGAAGGTTTTTCTTTCTTCCCCCTTCTCCAATCCACCCCCTTCACATCTCTGCAAAAACAAAAACAAACAAAAAAAACCCCCCAAAACGCTGAAGCATAGCAAAACTAACATGAGAAGTTTTTTTTTTTTTTCCCCTACTGGAAGTCATACAAAATGAGTTGCTGTAATTTGATCCAAAGCATTGCAACATTTACACTTCTACTGCACTTGTAACAAGTTTGACGAAGCAGATTTGGTATGAGCAGCCTTTTCCTTCAAATGGAACAGAAGCCCATCCTTCCAGGGCTTGAAGAGCACAGTGGGACCCATTGAGGTAGGGTGCAGGCCTGTGCAGCCACCATAGCAGACAGGTCCCCTCCCTGCTGGCCCCCAGTCACTGCAGCACATAAGCTCCTTTGCAGCACAGATTACAGCAATTTATATGCAGTAACACAGCCTAATCCCCCAGGGCGGGCGCCAGTGCAGGTGCAGGAGGGCTGGCACCATGACAAGAAAGCAAAAGGGGAGACCCTGAAGTCTGGGGCCAGGGCAGAGCCCCTCAGTGGCTGACAGAGTCCAGTGGGCAGGCAGCCCCGCAGGTGACAGTTCACCTTCCTGGAGGATGGACCTTTTGTTGAAAGGCAAGAGACCTGGCATCAGAATGCCTCTGAAAACCTACCATTCCCCTTTACTGTCGTCCTCCTCCACGTGACCCTTCAAGGGCATAGGATTGAGGCAAAATGTGACTGTCATTTTGCTCAATCGCACATGACAATGGTAAGTGTCTCTAGCCTGCTGGGAGTGAAGATGTGCGTTAGCCGCATCCCTGCACCTGCTGTCTGAGCAGCGGAGGAAGCACACGCCTGCTGAATTGGGGGTGAGGCTGGGCGAGCTTTGTGAATGGGATGTGTCAAAAGGCTGGGCAGGAAGGGAGCACAGTATTGGCCCACAGAGATCAAGAGCTTGATCCCGCTGGGTTGTTGGGAGTTTGGGGAGACTAGGGAAAGGTCAGGGCTACTTTTGTGTCCCCCCAGCTGTGGGTGCACCAGCAGCACCTGCCCCTTCTCCCCTCAGCACCCTGTGAAAGGGAATGCATCCCCTTCACTCCCAGCTGTCACTCTGCAGCCAAGAGGGATGGACAGTCGTGTGACCTATAGTTTGTGACACGTGGCCCTGTCTCCAAACACCAAAGTCCTGGAATGCTATGGTCCACATGCATACTATGGCCTCATGTTGGCCCAGAATAGCAGGACTGGGAAAGCAATCCCACCTTCCAGAGGTGAGGTGCCATGAGCATCTGCCCCACAAGACAAGACTCTCCCACTCCCACTCCGGACAGGGCTCCCACACATGTCCCCACAATGCCCAAAAGCCCACCGGTCCTGCCCTGCCCTCCAGAAATATGTCCACCAGTCACGAGCGGACCAGGTCCACCTCTGTCGTGCGGCAAGAAGAGGCTCACACAGGCCCAGGTGCCCAAGCAAGCATGTGGTTCTCATTTGTGTAAATGAATTGTTTCAAATGCTACCAATCTAGTTCACACACGTTTCGCACCGCCCATTCCCCACCAGGACACACAAAGCCGGTGGTTCTTTGTGGGAGGGACCTCAGGGCAGGACGGTTAGAGGAGGAGGAAGGCTCCATTTCCCCCCTTTGTGCAGCATTGTGATCTCTTCCCCCTTCCAACCATCTCCACGTATTCTTCATTTCTAGATACTGTTAACAGGGGCTATCTGGTTTGTGGGGTTATGGGCCATTTCAATACTTCTCTATATTTAAAATAAAGCAACGCATACTAAGTATAAATAAAGTAACAATGAAACAAAGCATATCTCAACTAGAAGGCCTTCAGAGGTTTAAGGGAAGAAGCAATTACTTCCAGGTCATGGATGGGTATGGATGGGCCACAAGGTCACAGCCAATGCAGTGACAGGCAGGCAGGCCAGCTGGACATTCCACTGGGAGGAACGCATACAGACGGGGCACCATGCACTAACAGCAAGGCTGGGGACAGCGTAGGACACAGACAAGAGGGCTCAACGTGCCAGGGTACTGCTGGGAAGAGATCCAGATGCACTCGAGGGGCTGGAGTGAGGGAGACATTATCACATGACCATGGAATGAAGTCCAGCTGTGTCACATCTATGCTGGAAGGGTCCGGGATGAACCCAGAGTGGTCAGGGCGAGAGTTTCAGTTGGCTCCTGGAGAATGAGTCCGGGTGGCCAGCGGAGTGGTGTGCAGAGAGCTCCAGACAGAGGCCAGAGCAGGAAAGAGACTGATGACCCCACAAACTTAGAGCCCAGTTTGGCTGGAGACTCCTAAGGAGGGGGCTCACAGAGTCTTCTCCTAGGCAGGAAGACACTAAAGCTGCTGATTGAGAAGAGGGATCCTGGCGGGACACACGAGGAGAGGCCAGGAGGAGAGTGAACCAGGAGGCCAGTGAGCACAGAGTCTGGGTGTGGCACCACCAAAGAGGGAACCAGAAGGAAGGGGTCCAGCAGCATTCCTAAAGACTGAATCTCGAGGAAGGGAGGGCAGCACCTCCGTAAACATCCACACGGACATCAGGAAGTGGAATAGACGAGCACGAGTGGGAGGAGGAAGGAAACGGTGAACTTGAACAAAGCGTCACCAAGACACTGGATGGACATTCAAGCTTGAGAAGGAAACTGCTCATACCCTGTCCTAAATCCCTCTAGTTAGCTAGTATGATGGAGAACTTAACTTTGTCATCAGGATGCATACTGTGCTCTTCCTTACTGAAGAATAAAAACATCTGTGTTTTTCCAAAGGAAAACTAAACATCCCCACAAAGTAAATGACAATTAGGCTGAATGGCAGCAATCCCTCCCGAGAGCACAATGTTATTATACTGGGTCTTAACTGTCATTACACGGTAAGTACCTGTCCTGGACTGGAACTGGCATCCACAAAGCTTGCTCCCTTGGCATCAAAGATCTAAACTTTTTTTGATTCTTGGATTATAGAGCAACCATACACAATTTATCCTGTAGTTAAGATCTAGCCTAAAACCCCGAGAATGTTCGTGCACACAATAGCACGTGGGCACTGGTTAAAATGCAGATTCCAATGGGCGCAGTCAGTCCAATATGGGGCCAGGAAGGTGCATCAGTACCAGGAAGCCAGATGGGGCATGGAGTGGGTTTGAAGACCCTTGTTCTAGAGAACAGAGAATGGACAAGCTGAAGAGGAACAAAGGACAGGTTCACTGGAGGGGGGTGCGGGGGAGAGGAAGAGGCACTTGAAAGTTTCATTTCACTCCCAAACTGCATTCTACATAAATATTCCCCCTGAAATAACTTGAAAAACTTTATAAATCAGTGTTTCAGTTTTTTACTCTCCAAATGTTATACAATTCTTTAGCTAAAACAGGAGTAATGAGACAAAATGGTCCTGAAAAGTACAATAGAAAAATACTGTTGACTGGTTTATTTTCCCGAATGAGCAACAGACTATTTACAAATAAGCAGATCTCCAACGATGTGTATTAAAATGGCAAGTCTATTACTGTTTGAAATCTAAATGAAAAAGAAAATTTATTAAGGCACATTTGATCTGTGAGTTTTTAAAACAAACGAACTTTCTGGTGTAATGACAGATTTCACTTTTGTTCCCAAAACATGTGAGCACCAAAATTGTCAAAGAACACTTAATATTTAGTAAAACAGTAAGGAATGTAAAAATTGAGGAGGGAAAAGCATTTTCAAAAGGAAATCTTTGGAGATCAGTTTACTGCAAATAAAATAACACTAAAACACACTCCTGATACACATAAATACTAATAGCCTAACAGGTACTTGAGAAATGGCCGAGCTCTAAACAATGGATATTAAATAAATTAAAGGTATTTCAGATACAAAGAATAAAACAAAACAGTAATTAAAGATTGAAACAGCCAACTCCACCAATGTAACACAGACAGGATGAACAAAACCAAAATACATTTTCCCCCAATGCTTTCATTAGGGCGGGTTTTTGTTTCTGTTTTAGCTTGTGTACATTAGATTTATTACAATAATTCTTCTTTGCCATTCCAAATATTAATAGTGTACCCTTTAAAGATGAGGAGAAAAAAAAAAACAAAAAACCAAATCCTTCTTGGAATTTAATGCCAGGTCCATTAAGCCACACGAATTACGACGACAGCCATTCATCTTACTGTGCCTTTCTCCCCTTGCTTTTAAAACAACTCCGTGACCACAATGAGCACAAGTTGGGGGAAAGAATCAACTTTGGAAAGCTCTCCCGACAATGATGATACAGCTTATTATCACATTTCCTTATTTTACAATTAGAACATGAAATGGCTTTAAAAAAAAAAATCGCCATTGAAAAAAAAAAGACAAAAGGTCGAATCTGTGCAACGTTACCAGTTACAACAAAACATGTACCAGAGTTACAGTGTTCTGTTACATTAATACTTTGCAGGAACGTTCATGTTTTCTACCATAGGACCACAGCAAAGGGGTCTGAAAAGAAACGCATAAAACACAACGAAACACAAGAAAGTTCTGTCCATCAGGTACATTTCAAGTCATTATCAAGCAGGCCTGCTACATGACGTTCAGCAAGAAAATGTGCTCAAAGGCAAACATGATCACATTTTTGTTCAAAAAGCTCAATCATTAAGGAGTCCTTTGTAAGAAAATCATGTGTAAAATATATCCTTGTATGGACTTCGAAAACGGATCATACAAAAAATTTTTGAAAAATAAATTAGATAATTAAAAACGTCTCTTCCAGCAAAGCTGGACCTTAGGCTGTCCTCACTGAGCCACTGTTATTGCTGTTTTTACTGTAACTTGGGTCGTTTTTTTCCAGCCACATTTCAGCCAGCTGCTGTGTGGACCCATATGTGGATGCTTTGGACCCCAAGCACATTTTGTACTGTTTGGGATCGAGATTGGGATCACAAAAGACAGGATGGTGGACGTGGACTACTCCCACTTCTTGGCTCCTAAATGTCTTCAAACCTGCCTGGACAACCTTGTTGAAAAGGTCCACATCCTCGAGCCCCCAGCCCTGGATGGAAACATCAAAGCCACCTACTCGGACAAGATCTCCCTTGTAAATGCAAGTAATGCCAAACCCATAGTTTCTCCAGAAGCCAGTTTTCTGAGTGAAGGCAAAATGGTTATCACTGGGAACTTTCCCACTATAAACAATCTTTGGATCGTACTGGCTAAAGATGATTGGAAAATATATCTGTTGGCCCAGAACTGTATTTGCTCGACATCGTTGAAGGAATTCTGTAGTAAACACGAGGTCAACGTCACAGAAAAAGAGCAGAGACTCGTTACTGAACTGGGAAGACCCTACTTCAAGGGCCAGAGCTCTTGAAAACTCTCCAGACACAGGCAAAATCTGCATGTCAGCTTTAGGGTACTTAATGCGATAATCTCTCATGAGTTCAACTTGTTTGGCCTTGTCAGGGTTCGAGTCAGAATTGAAAAGCAGAACCACGAGCTTGACGTTCTGATTGGGAATGAGACACGTCTTCTCGAAGTTTCCCATGAATCTCACAAACATGTCGAAACGCCCAGACAATGGAATCAATATATTTATCTTTTTCTCTTTGGGTTCTTTGTGCTCATTCTTTGATCCAGGGAGCTGAAAGGGAACAAGTTTCTTCAGGGAATTTGAGAGAAAGGACAAGGATCCGGATTCCTGATTGATTTTGTTGGCCAATTCCTTTGCATCCAGTTCCTCGTGCTCCACAAACTGGATCTTGCTGAAGGTCTGCTGTAAATATGCATGTCGCCGGACGGGAACAGTCATTTTTTTCCCTTTGTGCTTTTTGTACAGAAGGAGCAGGTCCAGGATGTATTCGGCCCCATACATGGGGTTCACCCGGCGGTAGCCATACTGTATCTCCTTGAAGTCAATAATGCGTCCTCTGGTCTTGGCATTGGCGTTGATCATCTCCATGACCTGCATGACAATGTCATCCAGGGCCTCCCTCTGAGCGGAGTCCATCCCTCTCCGAGGCGGCTGGCCCTCAGCTGCAGAATACAAGTATTTCCCAGTCAGAAACTCCCACTCCAGGATCTCTTCCCGCTGGCGGGGCTGAAACCTCATGAAGGAAGGTGGGATTCCCAGCTGGAGGTCTTCTTTGTGAATCTCTGTGTTGCTGTATCTGCCCATCAGGACAATCTCTCGGTGGAGCTGGATGGTGCGGTGGCGAAGCTCGGCTATCTTGCGGCTGAGCATGTAGCTGTGGAGCCGGTACTGGTAGGGTGGGTTTTTGTTGGGGTGCAGGGTGATGGCTCGGTGAATTTTACTATTATGGAGATCTCTAATGTACCCCTTTTTGTTCTGTTCGTAATTCTCATAAAAAAGCTGCTGCATCTGTTAAGGAAAAAAAAAAAAGATGGCTAGGTTAGTATCACGTGACTCTGTCCCTCTAGTCTCGCATTTCCTTACACACCTGCAAAGTCTTCAAAAAAATCTAAATATTTGAAATCTTTCCAAATGAGCCACCAAAGCATACCAGAAGCCTTAGGTAAAGCCCAATCTCCAGCAGTCCGATGGGATGAAATGAGTAAGAAATATGAACTGCATCAAGAAATAAGCCTTCATCAATAACCAGAGTTGGCCAATATAATTCTGAAGGCAATTTTAAGAATTGTTTTCCTATAGAAAACAATTTTAAGAAAGTTTTCCTATAGAAAAGGTGTAATTTTCAGATCACAGTCAGCATACCTGCAAGAGAATGTCACCCTGGGTCCCCACCAAGCCCATGTAAGGGACCCAAGAGCCGAGGTCCCCCCTCCTGCAGACTGGCCCCCAGTGGGAGCTGCTGCCCAGCTGGAAGAACAGACCCTACAGCTACCCCTACACAGGATGGTGTAAAGAGAAAAACTCCAGGAGCGGGACCTGACGCAGGACTAACACTGCTTCCAGGGAGCTGAAGACAAGGAAAGGGGAGGAGACCTGCCATCTGGAAGGACATGCTGCAGGCGAAGCCAAGGTTCTGCAAGGTCACTGGAAGTGAGCACTTTGACTTGCTTGTTCCTAGTGTCAAGTGCACCTCCCCACAGCCTCTGTGCAGGCAGGAGAGGGTCTGCTCACTCAGCACCGGGGCTCCAGCACTGGCACAGGGCAGCACACGGCGGGCTCAGAATGTCCAGCTAAAAGGCAGGCAACCCAAACGGGCCCATTATTCCACCAACTCGTCCCCTGTCCTGGGACACTGGCTTGGGGGGAGCAGGGGGGACAAAGGTTTGAGGTCCATCAGCCCAAATGCAGCATGTTCCTTAAGTCAGATAGAGAGTATACTTAATTCCCCTGAACATCCGAGCGGTGAGATGATGAGTATCTACAAAGCCTTCTGGAACGAAGAATAAAAATCTGCAAAAACCATTCAATAATATTGAAGTTGGTATGTGATAAATTAGTCCTGTTTCATTTGTGGGTCATTTTGGGGTTTTGTTCATATTGCTAAATACTAACGCTTGATAGGGTGATATGTATGTGAACCAAGCAGTTTATGTGCCTTTGGAAAGTCTTTTTTTTTTTTTTTCTAAGACATGGCAATCAATGTAACAGTAAAATATATGGGTTAGCATTTTTACATCCAGTTTTCTTCTTCGATATGATACTACAAACTACCAATAAATAAAGCCAATAAGAAAGAAAAAAAGGGGAAATACTTCCACAGAATGGTGAGAGAGATAGAAACAGAGACAGAAAGACAGAGAGGAAGAGGGGACAAAGAATACAGGCCAGGTTCTGAGCAAGGCCTCCACCCACATTCACTCCCTCACTCAATTCTCAGGGAGCCACGAGTCTGGCAAATGCTGACCTTCTCAAACTCGGCCCTTTGCTCTCCTGGACGCCTGTGAGGTCCATTCGCAGAGCAGGACTTAGCCTGGAATAAGACAACATCTCGGAAGTGCCCTGTTTCCAACTTTCTTCCCACAAGGTCTGTGATCAACATGTGACCTGGGTGCATGGGATCAGCCACTGAGGTAGTTCCCAAATTCTAAATTAATTAGAAAAAGCAGTCAGGTGTCAAAGAAGCTAGAAGGCAGGCAGAGCATCCCGAACCTGGGAGAGCATCCCCGCCGTTGTGGTGTGCCAGGAGGCGCTGGGCACACGCAGGGTGCTCCCTGACCGGCCTGCAGGGCCCCTCGTAGTTTCTGCTCCCAGGGGATAGCATACAACACAGGCACTCACTGATGTGCGACTTTACACACGTCTTCTGTCATTTACCAGGCAATGCGGGAGAGCAAAACTCTAATGCTGGACTCAAACGGCCAGAAGCAAGGCTGCAGTCCGGGATGTGCTTAGGAAAAGCAGGGCGCCTGGACTCCCCTTACCCCTGCGGGCCCCAACAGCAGCCCGGAGGCCCTTCCTCCAGTTATCTGAGTCCTGCCCCCTCCCCCCTCCCCTGAGGATGCCACCTGGGTGTGGGGGAGCTCCGGAAAGGACACAGCAGTGCCCCCACCACCACGGCAAAGGAATCAGCAATGGCCCAGGGCTCCATGCCTGCGGACTAGTAAAACAACTACTGTATGAGAGACGGAAGGCTATGTAATAATTTATATGTATTTGTTATGATGACATAGTATTTTCATTTTGTCCATTTAAAATTTTTAACAGTGGGCATGAAGAACCATGGCTTGTTTTAAAGGTCTCTCCATTTGCAAGAATATAAACACAATGAACCATACAAGCTGCTTTCCAAAATTAGGTCAGAAGAGCCTGAAGCCGGTGGTGTTCCTCCCCCCTCCGGCCCTTGCCCCCTGCAGACAGCTAGTGCCCAGCCCACCTCCCCGGGGTCTCAGGCCTTCTCTTCTCTCTCCAGGCTGGACTATGCCTCCTCAGGGCTTCCCAATGGGGCTCCCTGCAGAATTCTGTTCTCCTTCCCTCAGGGCCATTTTGACACAGTAGCAAAAATGGTCTTAAAATACAAATCAGAGGCTTATGGCTAAAAATGAAGTCCTAGAACCCATATGATTCTTTCCAAATTATCTCTTCAAAGAGAAGAAAGAAGTAAGAAAGGAATAAACCCACAAGGACCAAGAGAATGGGAGAGGAAACACAGTAGGGAAGAGATGCCCCCAAATGCTGAGGACATGAAAAGGGAGCCAAGGAAGATGGCAGCTAACGGCCTGCTCTAAACAGTAAGCCAATGTGCCCTTCAGAACCCCAGGAAAGGAGCTGTGAAAGGCAGGGGTGAGGCCCAGTGCTGGACTCAGCGAAACCATAGGCACACGGAGGGAGGAGAGCGCTGGCAGATGTCCAGCATGTTCAAAGACATGCTCCAGGTTACTCTGCCATTTAGATGATGGGGGTGTTGCCCAAATTCATGTAGGACTGCCCACCAACTGTAACAGAATCAGGATGCACGAGGAGCAAGTATTGGAGGTTTCTTAACACGGTCATCATTTACAGTAGTTGTTCCAGAAGAGATCTGTCTACAGGCTCCTTCCCTCACTCCTCTAGGACTTAGTTCACTGAACAGCTGGGCAGGGATGAAAGCAAGGCTGATAGCTGGAGGGAAATGAACGTCTAAAGAGCAGGGCTCCCAGCCCTTTCCTCAACTGGGTCTCAGAGCACTCACCCTCCACTCTCCATTCCCAGTAGGAGACTGGAAGAGTCTTTTCTGCATCAATTAAACATTCCCATTGATTATCTGGAGTCCTCCTGCAAAAGGGACCGCCCAAGGCCAGATCACTACAGCTATGACACTAGTTTAAGGAATCTTGCCTACAGGGCTTTCAGTTAGCTTCTTCAATGCCTGAGTCTTCCTTGACATCAACAGCCAGGGACCATCAGGCAGCTGAAGGAGGGTTCCAACAGGAAAGATGGAGACAGAACACAGAAACAAAAGATTGCCGAAAGAGAAACAATGCAGTGAACAGAAGAGAAAACAACGGAAACAAAAAACAAACCTGTAGCACATTAACACAGAAGACAAGGCACTCGTGCAACAAAAACTGAATACTGTAAAAAAACAAAAATCAAAAAAACCAAAAACGCTCTTGAAAATAAACATAAAATAGCCAAAGAAAAAAAGGAGAGTTTGAGGATAAAGCTGAAGGACATCCCAGAAAAGAGAGATGAAAACAAAACCAGGAAACAGAAAAGTATTCATTCCAAAAAGAGAAAAGCACATGAGGGAGAGAGTAACAATACAGAAAATGGGCTCAGAATTAAAGACACAGTTGCTGAATTAAACCCCAACTACCTAGTACTAAGAGTACAAACTCGGAACACCACAGATAAAGCAATCTGAAAAACTTCCAAAGAGGAGGAAAAGGGCCATGTATAAATTAACCAGAAACTAGAGTGCTCTGTCCTGACTGGAAGAGAAAGACCAATGCCTTGTTAAAAACAGGGGGGGAGTGAAAGTTATTCTCAATGGAGAATTCTCTTCCCAACCAAACGACCCATCGAGTAGGAGGGTAGAAGAGAGATTTTCAGACATTCAAGGACGGTTTTACCTCGTACTCATTCCATCCCAGCTATGAAAGGATGTGCCCTTCTAGAGTGAGGGAATACATCTAGAAAGATGATCACATAGGATCCTGGAAACAAAAGGTACAACAGAGAAGAAAGCAAAGAGAGCCCCAGAAAGTCAGTGCAGGTAAGCCCCATAAGAAGAGTGCAACGGACTGGATGTCTGCGGACTCCCAATTCACCCCAACTGACACGCTGAAGTGCTCTCAACGTGAGGTTATCTGGAGGTGGCGCCTTTGGAAGGTGACTGAGTTTAGATGAAGTCATGAGGGTGAGGCCCCTGCGGTGGGATGAAGGCCTGTATAAGGGGGTGAAGGGACCAGAGCACTCAGTCCCCACCAAGACGGTACACAAGAAAGCAGGTCTGTAAACCAGGGAGACGATCGTCACCAGAACCTGACCATGCAGATACCTTCATCTCAGACCTCCAGCCTCCAGAACTGTGAGAAATACATTTCTGCTGTTTAAACCACCCAGTTGACAGTGTTTTTGCTCTGGCAGCCAGGACAGACTTGAGACAAAGAGTTCTAGAGCAGACTGGGGGAACTGGTATCCAGACATTCACTACATCTCCAGAGTCTGGCTCATGCTGGACACAAGACGCTCAGCAGTTATTTGGTGAATTTATGATAAACAGGAAAGTCTTTACGCACAGCAGGTATCAAGATACTGTGGCATGATTTAATGCAGAAGAACACAGATGACGAGGGCTGACAGACATGAGATCCTCAGTAACTAACGATGAGGGATAAGCCTGAGGTCACTCTGGCTAGAATATATTTTGGAATGTAAAAATCAGCAGTGTATTTTGAGGAAAAATAAGTACCCTTCCAGACAAAGGATGTAGTTGTTATTTGTCCTTTACTCCCTAGAAAACTGAGTCCATGACTACACATTTTATTCTTGGCTATCAAAACCCTATGCATGGAGAGTGATCTCCAAAGGGAGTCCTCTGTGCAGTGCATGGTCTGCTGCACATGACTGCTGCTTCTTACAGGCTCACCAGGACATCACATCCCCGAACACTTTCAGGACTACATTTCTCAACATCTTTTAGAGGCCGTCTGAGGCTATGACTTTCATAGTGTCGGACGTCTCGGCAAGCTTCACCCAAAACAGAGCATGTGTGCTAAAGGCATAAACACAAAGAAAATTAATTCTTGACATTTGACTAACGGGCTTATGGAAGCCTTAAAATCCCCAGGAACGATTACAGACTGAGAATGTGAACTTAGAGGAAAGTTGTAGGTATCTTCTGACTAACCTCTAAAAATCTAAATGAAAGGAACGTTATGTTATATCCTTTTTTCTTTCTTTTTTTTTTTTTTTTTTAAATGAAGAAATCTTTTGCAAGACAGAGATGGCGTGAGCGTGTGTGTTCGGGGGAACAGCACTTATTCTGTTACAAATGAGGCCAAGTCTATGCCCAGACTAGCTCGTGCTCTCCCCTCCTGTATCACCCCCAAAGGATTTACTTAGTACACTAATATTACTACAAAATAAACATTTAGACAAAGAAGCCACCCACCTGACAGACTGGATGGAAAAGACACCTGCTATGATCCTAAGAAAAATCTAAATAAATAGCTCCTTGTCTAAAAGAGCAAATGTGGACATAAGTACTTTACAGGTGAGCAGACAGAATGTCTACAGGTGAGGCCATGCACCTCCACTGAAGGGTACTGATGCTGATACTAAGACCCTGCCCAAATCGGCTTCTAGTGGCACCTTTTGTTCATTCAGCACATTTAACAAATGCCATCAACTTCTATACAAAGCCTTATTACAAAATGGCTTCGGAGGAAAGGTAAGGAAAAAGGTTGTGAGTGTGCACCACCACCCCCTCCATCTATCCCCTTTCCACTTTTACCCCGTCACCTTTTCCACCTGTTCACATCAAGTGATCTTAGTGCTTTTGGATCTCCTGTCTGCCTTTGTAGTATTTTAGGCATTTGCTTTTGCTCTGGGGATCCCTTGCGAAGTTCTCCTCAAATTATCTTTGTTTTTATCTTCACTAGTTCCTAGTTTCCTGCTGTCATTTGGGTTTTGCCTTTAAAGATGCCTGGTTGCATTTAAGAATGCTGCAGGTGAGATGAAATCAAGCCATTTTGCTCTGGGGCACTGGAATGAGGAACAGTTGGATCATTAAGGTGAACATCTGTACCTTCTATTATGCATTGTCCCTCTTTTCCTCAAATTATGGCTAACATGCTGTTCACTACAATGTTCCCCACTAAGCAGATAAGAGGCAGGTGCCATTTAATTTCTGGACTCCAGGCAATTGCCTAGATTCAACAGGAATGAAGTCCTCTACCTTTAAGAGGTATAATTACGTGACTAAAGTAAGTGTTTAGCAATTTAGTGGTAATAGAAATAAACTACTATTTCTCTGTGAGAAAGTTCAGAATGTAACAATTTAAAATAAACGTTCAGAAGTAAGACTATATGGAGACATTTATCGCTTTTATGCTACTAGTGAGCTGTAAGACCTTGGAGGAGTCACTTGAATTTGTTGGGTCTCAAAGTTCTCTCGTTTATAGAATGTCTATATCGTACTAAAGGTTCCTTCAGTGTGAAGAATTCTAAGATGGGATCTACGTGCTAGTTTCATAACCAATCACATAGGATTCTAAAGTCATGCTGTGATGTTCTACCCATCCATCCTGATATGGTTGAAGATACAGCATTAGAACGTTACAAGATTCTACCTTCACTGAGTCAAACTGTTTGGAGCATTAAAAGATACCACTACATCCCAGTTAACTGCTTCCGTCTTATAAAAGCAAACCTCTAATTCTTCTTTTTTTTTAACGGTTACTTACTTACTTATTTATTTGGGGGGGGATGGGGGTACGAGGAAGGGGCAGTGTTAAAGAGAGAATCTTAAGCAGTCCCCACGCTCAGCGCAAAGCCCAACATGGGACTCAGTCTTACAACCATGAGATCATGCCATGAGCCGAAATCAAGAGTCAGAGGCTTAACTGACTGAGCCATCCAGGGGCCCTGCAAACCTCCAATTCTGCTATAAAAATAGTTAAGGATAGGAGATTCATAACAGGTCATTGTAGTAATTCCACGCGGCAACAAATATTGTAGTTTGTTTGTTACAAAGCATTCAAATTTAAATTTTAAGAAAACTTCATTATTATGTAGTATAGTTCAATAATCTGTCACTTGGCACATTCCTTCCAAGAATATTACATAATGGGAAGTTAAAAAGTACTGCAGGAGAAAACACAAATCTGTGCATACAGGTTTCTCTTATAATCACAAGGTCATTTCTTGCATAAAAAACATGGAAGAAAGCCTTTTTAAAACACATACAGCACCACTGATGGTTTAATTTCCAGTGTCCATAATACAGCTCTTAAGCTTTGTTCTAAAAAGTGTCCCCATAACCTTGGACTCCGGAAAAGCCATCTCCTGTACTGTGAGATGTTTCAGAACTGTGACTCATTCTATGGTAAATCTGAGAGGGGCTAACAAATATCAAGGTCACGCTATTCCCAGGAACTTCTAGCCCAGCTGGGAACACCCATCAACTACCCACATCTAATCTTCAGTTAACAAATACCGACTGCTACAGTCTTCATTAGCAAATGTCCTTGGCATCCTCTGCAAGGAAGGCCAACATTCTCATTAAGTCACGGTTCTCCCCATTAGCTGTTTACATTAGTGTCCATCATTAAATATGTATTTCAGCTGCATCAACAGACTATCACTGCTCCAGATCGATGGATATTTCTTCATTCTGATTTATGCAGCATTTCAATTCTTTGCAGAGTATTTTTCTTATCCTTTTCTGCTGAAAAACGTTTCAAAGAAAATATGGGTTGCCTAAATGTCAGGAGATCATAACTGGTAATAGTTTCAAAATCATCTCACAGTTTTATATATTTAAATTAACATTCTCATATACCTATAGGTAGGGTTTTTCCAGAGAATTTACTGGCTGAAGCAGGACCTTTAGAGATGAAAGAGAAAATCTGTTAATAAATTAGGCCAAGATCACTGGCGTAAACTGGCCTGTCCGTGGCTCTCGGGACATATGGTCACTCCACATGCCCCTATTAGGTCTCTCTCCTAATGCGTTTGTATAGGCTTTGCCAATTTGCATTCAATTAGTAAGTTCAAGGATTAGGTGCTTTGTATTTTAAAGAGTTCATTTAAAAAAGCAAATTTTTTCATGGGAATTATGCTGGGCCTCTAGTGGTAAAAAAAAAAAAAAAAAAAAGAAAGAAAGAAAAATAATAAGAGCTGTATGTTTGTGTCTTGATCCATTAGTGCCAAAATCTGAAATCTAAATACCTTTTTGAGAAGTCTGACGCAGTTCTAAAGACCTGAGAACTCAGCTTGGCAAACTATTATGAAAACTGTTGGTAGTAAGGTAATACTTCTACATAAAACAATAAGCAAAGTGATCACACTGAAATCAATAGAGTCTGCGGGTGAACATTTCGTGGTTTGAATAGTCAACAGCGGCAGTGGAAAGAGAACGCCCTTATCTGCAGTCAGAAAACTATCTAAACTTCCATCTCTGCTCTTTACTAACATTTGACCTTGTGGGAGTCAATTAAGCTTTCCGGGCACTGCCTTCCCCCACCCACCCCCAGCCCCCACCATAGATAAAGAAGCAAATGTGGCAGCATTATGAAGAATGAATGTACGCACAATTATCTTCAAAAGAACAAAGTCTTGCGCAAATGTGGCACCAAATACTTACTGAACACATTAAAGGCACCCTACGAGGCAGGGAAAATCTAAAAGGTCAAGTACAAAGAAAAGATAAGCTTGCACACAAAGATAAAGCACACAGTGGGCAGCACTACCACCTGGGCCCTCAGCCTGCTCTTAAGGGAAGTGTATGAAGGGCTCTCCCTCTGTATAGGTGTTTCTCTAAAGCCTGACTCACAGCAGGTGCCTGGGTCCAGTCACCGTTGGCCACCAGCTGGCCACCACATATGCGTCCCCTCACAGTGCTCCTTCCTAACCCTAGTCCGTATGTGGCCACATACAGCTCTCACCCTGGAGCAAATAACCATAGGAAAAGCAACTTAAGCTATAGCCTAAGGGATCGCCAAAAAACAAACAAAAACAGAAATAAAACTAAAAACAATCTTACGGGGCAATATTGGGGAAGTGCACCAGGTTAGGGAAGTTGGAGGACAGGGACACATAGGAACACAGGCCCAGTGGGTTCAGATCTGATTTTTTTACAGAAAAGCTAGAAATATGGCTATTTTTGTATAAGTTTCCTACTTTTTATTTTTTTTATGTTTATTTATTTTTGAAAGAGAGAGAGAAAGAGTGTGAGTAGGGGAGAGGCAGAGAGAGAGAGACAGAATCCGAAGCAGGCTCCAGGCTCTGAGCTGTCAGCACAGAGCCTGACATGAGACTCAAACTCACGAAATGTGAGATCATGACTGGAGCTGAAGCCGGATGCTCAACCAACTGAGCCACTTAGGTGCCCATAAAGTTTCCTAATTTTTAAATGTTAGCCACCAATTCAAATTTTAGAATGAGAGACAGAGAAATATGAGCCCAAATGAACCTGTGGGCCAAATGTGGCATACAAGTTCATTTCCTTCTAGGATTTTTTGAAGTCAAGATTCCTGATTTGTTGTGGAATCTCATTCTAAATAAAGACATTTTAAACCATTTTAACTTGCCACATTTATCAAGTAATATCTTACACACACACACACACACACACACACACACACACACACACACACACACCTAAAGATCCAAGCAGGCTTTGAATGATGAAGGTCCAGGAGCACCTGGGTGGCACAGTCGGTTAAGCATCTGACTTCGGCTCAGGTATGAACTCACACTCTCTCTCTCTCTCTCTCTCTCTCTCTCTCTCTCAAAAATAAAGATTAAAAAAAATTTTTTTTAATGATGAAAGTCTAATGAGTTAGGACAACCCAGTGGAGTTGCAGTCACAAGACGAGGCCACCAGAGGAGGGCAGCAAGGCCAGTGGAGGGGGAGCAAGAGCACAGCCCAATTCCTGTTCACTCCAGCCTTTTGAAAGTACAGCTTCTGCTTGAGAACCTGATGGTAGATATCATGGCTTTGTTTCACACATTCAAGTCAGTATTTCTGTCACACGGTGGTGAGGGAGTCTGCATAGGGACTCCCAAGCTTAATAATCCTGCAATTAACTCCATGTAAATCTGAGAAGGGGCTCTCACTCTGCAATTACAAAGGGTTGAGTTCCTACAGTTGTCTTTAAGAAATGGGGAAAGGGGAAGGAAAGGGAGTGTTTCCGGGGGAAGGGGGGAGCTCTTAAATTCTACAGTATCAGATTTCTAGAGAAGTGATACAAATAAACATTTTCTAAACATAGGCAACCAACAAAGGAGCAAAGGCAATATAAGCTGAAGCAAAGATAGTCTTTTCAGCAAACGTTGCCAGAGCAACTGAACACTCACAAGAAAAAACAAACAAACAAAAATCAATCTGGACATCGACTTTACACCCTTCACAGAAATTAACTCAAGACAGACCACAGACCTGAATGTAAAAACACAAAACTATAAAAGTCCTTGGAGATAACAGGAGGCAACACAGAGAACCCTGGGTATGGAGACGACGTTTTAATACAGCACCAAAGGTGATCCATGAGAGGAATAATTGAGGAGCCGGACTTCATCAAAATTAAAAAACTTCTCTGCAAAAGACAATGTCAAAAGAATGAGAAGAAAATCCAGAGGCTGGGAGAAAATGTTTGCAAAAAACATATCTGATAAAGGACAAGTGTCCAAAATACACAAAGAACTTTCAAAACTCCCCAAAGAAGATATGCAGATGACCAATAAGCATGTGAAAAGATGTTTAACATCGTATGACATTAGAGAAATGCAAAATAAAATGAGATACCACCACAGACCTATTAAAATGGACAAAATCCAAAATACTGGTAACATCAACTGCTTGGCAAGCATATGGATCAACAGACCCTCTCATGGGGCGTCTCGGTGGCTCAGGTTTTGGCTCAGGTCATGATCTCATGGTTTCGTGAGTTTGAGCCCCACATTAGGCTCTGTGCTGACGATGCAGACCCTCTTAGAATTCTCTCTCTCCCTCACTCTCCACCCCCCTCCCCTGCTCATGCTGTCTTTGTCTCTCTCAAAATAAATAAATAAAACTTAAAAAAATAAAAAATAAAAAAATATAGGATCTCTCGTTCATGGATAGTGGGAACACAAAATGGCACAGCCTCTAAAGACATTTGGCAGTTTCTTACAAAATTAAACGTACCCTTAACTGTTAGATCTAGCAATTACATTCCTTGGTATTTAACCAACTGAATCGAAAACTTATGTCCACACAAAAAGCTGCACACAGGTGTAGCAGCTTTAGTCATAAATTCCCAAACCTGTAGTCAACCAGTGTGTCCTTCAAGCAGGTGAATGAATAAACTGTGGTACATCCAGACAACGGAAAATTATTCAGCAATAAAAAGAAATGAGCTATCAAGCCACAAAAAGACACAGAGAAACCTCTAATGTGTATCATTAAGTGAAAGAAGCCAATCTGAAAAGGCCACTACATACTGTACAATTCCAACTATAGGACATCCTGGAAAAGGCAAAACCATGGATACAATATAAGGATCAGTGGTTGCCAAGAGTTAGGGGAAAGGGGGTGCACAGAGGATTTTTAGGGAAGTGACACTACTCAGTATAATACTACAATGGTGAGAGAATGCACAACATCGAGAGGGAACTCTAATGTAAACTAGGGACTGGATGATTATGATGTGTCAGTGCAGGCCCACCGACTGTAACAAATGTACCATTCTGTGGGGGTGCTGATGACGTGATCGCGGGGTTGGGGGAGAGACGGGTATATGGGAACACTACAGCCTGCTCAACTTCCCTTTAAACCTCAACTGCTCTAAAAAATAGTGACTTAATTTTTTAAAAACTTGGGGCGCCTAGGTGGCTCAGTCGGTTAAGTGTCCGACTTCAGCTCAGGTCACGATCTCGCGGTCTGCGAGTTCGAGCCCCGCGTCGGGCTCTGGGCTGATGGCTCAGAGCCTGGAGCCTGCTTCCGATTCTGTGCCTCCCTCTCTCTCTGCCCCTCCCCCGTTCATGCTCTGTCTCTCTCTGTCTCAAAAATAAATAAACGTTAAAAAAAAAAATAAAAAAAATAAAAACTCACAGGCAACCTAGTAGGAAAAAAAAAATCCTCAAATTATGTTTTATGTTAATGTTTTATGTTAATAAAAGTAGATTCCAGGGGAAGATAGTCAATCCGTTTTCTCTGACTTGTTATTTATAATCAATTCTTTTGTTCTTCCCTTCCACTCATTAGTCTACTCCCTGCTCTAAGCAAAACAAACCCTTTAGAGGAATATATAAAATACTCTAGGATTCAGATCCTTGTGGAAAGAGATATGTGGAAACAAAATCCAAGCGATTAACAATTCACAATGAGTTAAGATTTTTTGGTCTTTGAAGACAGCAAACTAGAAAGCCCTATATAAAAAGAAGAGACTTTTTTTTTTTTGAGTATTTGAACATCTCATTAGTGTACCTCCTTCCCTCCCTTCCTCCCCCCCCACACACACACACTCATTTTAATCCTTACAATTTTAAACCCCTTAAGGGCAAAACCTACTTTTGCTCTAGGTGCCTAGCACAAGCAGTTGCGCAATAAGCACTGGCTGAATAAATGAATGGGTGGATGTTACTTCTCCTACTTTACAAATGAGGACAAAAAAGATTAATCACTTAACACTGTAAGTGGCTCCAGGCGATATTTCAACATCACAATGACAGACAAGCACCTTACCCAACAGAAGAGGTGACACTTTAGGAAAGAGAAGCCACATCGTACCACATGTGCCAGGCAAAGCTACCCCTGTCCTCAAGCCAACCCTGCCCCTCACATTCCCAGGCAGACCGTCCAGGGCTCGGTGGGCAGACCGGTCAAAGGCGAGACACACACTCAGCCCACCCCTGCCCCTCCCTGGCCCCCGCTTCCCCAACTCCCAACAGATACGGCAACAGGACCTCAGAAGACAGCCCCTGAACATGTAGAGTCTGTCCTCAGAGACATGAAAGAGGAAAAGCATCCTTGAAAGAGGATCTTCTAGGGGCACCTGGGGGCTTCAGTCAGTTAAGCGTCTGACTTTGGCTCAGGTCGTCATCTCACGGTTTGAGAGTTTGAGCCCCGCATCGGGGCTCAGCCTGCTATGGGTCCTCTGGGTCCTCTGTTCCCTTCTCTCTCTCTGCCCCTCCCCTGCTCGCTCTCGCTCTCTCTCTCTCTCAAAAAAAAAAAAAAAAAAAAAAAAAAAAAGATGGATCTAGAAT
The DNA here is from genome assembly GCF_018350195.1 of Panthera tigris. Taxonomy (NCBI): domain Eukaryota; kingdom Metazoa; phylum Chordata; class Mammalia; order Carnivora; family Felidae; genus Panthera; species Panthera tigris. The sequence continues at coordinate 19,437,145 of NC_056665.1, forward strand.
TTTCAAAAATCTCACTTAGGGCCCAGGGCCCCCTAGCTGCTCCGCCAGACTGAAGTTCCTTGAAGGCAGACCTCGCCCACTATTTCTGCAGCTCCAGCACAGAGCAGAGCCCGGCATGGGCCACAATCCCTTAATAAACACTGACACAAAGGAGAAAAGGTAAACAGCGGAGAATTTTAGTGTACTGAGCACATAATCATCCTACACTTCTAAAATAACCTACCCGACTTCCAAAACCATCAATAGAACCTTTCTGTTAGTTACATGTTAGGCAACACATTTGAACTGAAAGCGTGTCCTTTGACCCTTCAGAGGTACTTGATTTTTTTTTTTTTTAATCCTTATAACCTAATGGAAGTTGAACAGTTTATGATTTTAGAACATGAATAAGCAACACCTCTCAGAAGCTCCACGGGCACTTCCCACGCACTCACTCGTTCAAGCCTATGAGGTGGTGCGATTATTATCCACATTTTCAAATCAGGAGATTCGAGCTGCCCAGTGCCCCACTGTCCCAGCTGCCCGGAGGGCTATTTCATGACAGCACGGGGGCTCTCCTGCAGGCACTGCTCTGGGCACAGGGCACACACAAAGGCCAGGCAGGTCCTGTCCTGCAGCTCACACTCCAGGGCTGGGGCAGGCAGGTAACTCAAGAGAGGAGACTGGAGCCCTGAGGAAATACAGAGGGTGGGGAGGCAGGGGACAGGGGAGTGGCGGGTAGGGGCAGGCCTCTGTGGCAGGGGAAAATCTGAGCAGTGACCTGACAGAAGCGAGGAGGAGGGAAGAGTTCCAAAGGCACCGTGGGTCAAAGACTAGACAATATGTGGTACTCCCTCTAGAACATTCATTTCTTCGGCAAGTATGACTCACATACTCTGTGCAAGGGCCACACTTGGGGGCAAATAGCAGGAACCGTGGCCAGGACACCGGCCTGAAGGTCCACCCAGGAGCTCTCCAGACACGGTGCCAAGTCCCCTCCCAACCTGCCCGTCCCTCTGTGCCAGCCCTTCCATGCTCAAGGCAAGGCTCGTGCATGTGTGCAGTGGGGCCAAGCAGAAGTCTGGGGTTTAGGTAACGGAGTGAGTGTCGGGGGTAGGTATCTTAATGGTATAATCAATAAGGAAGGCTTAAAAGCTACCCTGAACTTTCTGAACAAGTATGTAAACTCCATGGAACCAAATTTTGGCCAGATGAAGCATCAAAGCAAGCAAGAGTCGAAAAGTCCCCTATTTAATGTGCACACAACACAAACATTCCTGGGGCAAAGGAAGATCTGGTGACGACAGTACCAATCTCCTACACCAAGATGACGGGGACCTTCACTTTCTAAGAAAACCCGCTCTCTAGGCAAAGGTAGGATCATTTTCACTCTGTGAGCAGACAGACTGAGTCTCCACAATGGGGGTGTTGGGGTGGTGGGGGGGGGCAGAGGAGGAGGAACCATTCAGCACGGATTTCCACACCTCTCTCTCTCCACCCACTTCCTCCCTCACTTATGGGCAGCCGCCCACCGCCCTGCCCTGGCCCAGCACCAGAACAAAGTGGGTTCCCAATGCCAGCCCAGCTGTCTTTTAAAGTGGAAGTGACTCAAAAGGACTAAGCAGCTGCACCCGCCCCGTGCCCCGTGGTAGTGTTCAGCAGTAAAGCCATTACTGGTAATAGTAGTGAAGTGATCTTTACCATAGAAAAAAAGAAAAGAAAGCCATTCCTAAAGATAAGAACGGGCAACTGGTTTTATTACTGACATTTATTTACACATGGGCCTCCAGCACTCTAGGCTGAAGGCAAACAGAATGAAGAAGTTCATTCAAGGTAACGCTATCTCAACTAATTCAATGATTTACTCGCCTGCTTCTTCCTTGCCCTGTTCATGTGGACACATTTTACAGGGGTACCTCAGCAAGAAACAGTGGAGCAGGGTACACTTTAAAGTACTCTATTTTGAAATGAAACATTTTCGCTACAGCACTTTAGATGAGAATGAATGTCTTAACTGTGCTTTGAATTCTGTGGCCAATACAACTATCTAGCCATCATTCTTGCCCTTAGAGTGAGTCCTTGTTTCCTATCTAATATTCTGCACCATTAAATAACTAACAATCCGGTGCTAGGAAGAGAAGGGGAGATTTGATTCTACACGCCAAAGGCAGCGGTGTTTCGTCAGTCACACCCAGAACTTTCCACTCCTGCTGGAAACACTGCACACGCACCGTCTCCAAGTCCCTGCACACTCAGACTTTCAAATTTTGCCTCTATTTCTAAATCAAACAGCAACCTCTGACCCTGTGTGCACATGTGTTGGCTGGGGGAAAGGCGAGACCGTGAGAGCTGTGACAGGTAGGGGTGGGAGATAACCACTGGTTGCTCTGGAAAGTCAAAATTCTATTTTCTTAATTTTTTTTAACGTTTATTTATTTTTGAGAGAGAGAAAGAGTGTGAGAGGGCGAGGGGCTGAGACAGTGGGAGACACAGAATCCGAAGCAGGCTCCAGGCTCCGAGCTGTCAGCAGAGTCCGATGCGGGGCTCAAACCCACCATGAGATCTTGACCTGAGCCGAAGTAGGACGTTTAACTTACGGAGGCACCAGGCACCCCTCAAATTTCTATTTTCAAAACGACACTTCTGAAAAGGATGACAAAAAGATAAGATCTCATCTACTTCTTTGCTCAAAGTTTCGATCAGATTCTACAACATGTATGTTATAACAAAGATCAAGTACAACGAAATAAAGGAGGATTTCACAAATGAAGTGTAGTCTTACAAAGAGCATTTACTGTCTACACTGCAAGCCATGTGATTTTTAAAATGCCATCTTGTAGAAATACTCAAATCACACGATTACTATTTTTAAATCTTTTTTTATTGTTATGAAACAATATGCATTCATTATAAAATGCTGAAAAGAGGGTGAATCACAAACCTACTCTGGGGACATCTGACAAATATTCATTCTAATGTACATACTCACATATAAGGTAACAAAACCAAATACATTCTGCAAACTATACAGTATGTATATACTTATAAGTACATTCTATTGGCATAGTAATTCTACTTCTGAACATTTATTTTCCTGATATAGTTAACAACACTAACTCCTAACTAAAATCAAGCGATTCTGCTATTTGTCAAATCAGGACCTTTGAACCAAAGAAAAAGAAACACTAAAATTATAAGCCACAAGAAAAGCAAACATTTCATAGACGTGAGCAAACTTATAGGGTAATGTAAAGGAATAAATCAAATGTCAAACGAAGGGTAGAAGTACAAATTTTTTTTGCAAAAGCGGTAAGGGACAGTAACCAGAGAATTCCACATAGGTTCAAATTCAAGTTGCACATTATCTTTTTTTTTTTTTTTTTTTTTTAAGTAGGCTCCAGGCCTAGTGTGGAGCCCAATGAGGGGCCTGAACTCATGACCTTAAGATCAAGACCTGAGGTGAGATCAAGAGTCCAACACAACCATCTGAGCCACCCAGGCACCTCTAGTTGCACATTATCTTGACCCAAGTAAGTCGACATAAATCATCTATAAATATACAAAGTAGATGTGTCTGTGAAATAAGCATACTCTAAATAAACAATGTATCACTCATCAAACCCTGTAAGTATGAACTGCACTGGAAGAAATGAAAACCTCTTTCTTTACAAGCCTCCTGGTCAGGAATTTTCTGGTGTCCCATACTGATGTGAAGTCCGGGTGTCAGACATTACTGTGCCATTGCAAAGTGGGGAGAGGTTTAATATACAACCCCTGTTCACTGGTCGAAACCAGGAAAACTCAAGAGAGGTAAAATAAAACAAGAATTCTATTCTTACTACCCAGCCATAACCACTGTTACTATCTTAGGGTCCAATTGATGCCAAAATAAATTTAAATGTGAATGCCCTGGTTTCTTCAAATGCATTGGTCTAACATGTTAAAATGTTACACTGGGTGTATGAAAGCTTAGCAGTTCACAACGCACTATAGGCATACTCCTAGAATACAAAGGAGCAATTCATGTTTACGTTTAATTATTTTATTCTTTGTTTTACCCTAAAAGTATGTAACTAATACTGAAGAATCATAAACTTTATTTTCTTCCTAAAGAAGGTAGTGTTAATCCAATTAGAGATTTTCCTTAAATTATTGACAAATTTGACTGCAAGCCCATTAATTACATTCCTTCTTTAAACATCAGGTTAAGCTTTGATAACTACCAGGAAGGCATTTCCACATTCCCCAGATGCAAATTTAATCACGGATGCATCCCCAGTCTCCATGTTATGGAAAGGATAAAGCTAAAAGCGACATAATATAAATTTAAAAGAAAACACCTTAAGGGAAACTTTCCCATTTGGACTGATTTGATGGTTTCATTCTATATTTTGAAAATATTCCCAGGTCTTTATACCCTTACTATTACAGCCAGAATGATTTTCTAGAAGAGAAAAATTTAGGCAAAGTATCTATGGACATCCCAAATGGTGGCATTTATACAAAGTTAAATTATAAGAGCATCATATAAAACAAACAGTTCCTAACAGGCAATGATTCTTGCCAATGGAAATCCTTGGGAGAAGCATATTTCCTATTTAGACCTCATGATTAGGTGCTTTTTCACCTAAAAGTTAAAAATTAAATTGTACTACACAATTGTATTTCTTCAACGTCTGACCTGGGTACACTGCCATGATTTTTCTAAAAGTGATATTCAGACGCCTTGCACTTGCAACCTGAGAAACTCAATCCACAAATCCACCAGAGAGGAAAGGCTACTCTGGATGTAAAGATTCACTACAGGATGTAAAGACTGCTTTCAGTTGTATGGCAATGACTGTGACCTGACTGCCAGCATCTGTCCTCCCTTCCTCCGTGGGGACAGACGGTGGCCTGGCTCCAGCCGCCTGCCCCATCTAGTTAGGTGTGGCCACACACCCGAGTTCTCTCCCGCAAGTGTGAATGGAAGCGATGTGCTGCCCTTCCAGCTGGTGCCTCCTCAGGGCCTGGCTCTGTGTCCCCAGGCTCTTGTCCCCTCCTGTGGCTCTTGTACCCACAGCCTCAGCCTCGTAACCACACGGTTGAGGAGGATGCCGCAGGCGATGGCAGGGAAGCAAAAGGAGAACCTGGGTCCCTAAATGACCGTAAGGAACAGAGTCCCAGTATCCTGGAATGCCTACCTCCCAGCTCCACTGCATTCCTCAGGTGTCTGTTACAGTGTTTAGCCCTTTTGTAAGTCATAGAAGTTATAAATTTGCCTACATATTAAATACATGGGCCGATGAACAAACTACAATTTAAATCCAACTCTGCAAAATGACACCTCACAAAAAAAGCAGGACAACTATTATTTTCTGAGTAGTATTTTACATATTATTTCACATAATTTCATGCCAGCCTTCAGTACAGGTGACCCATGAGCAGCATAGGTCTACTGACACACTGATTTTTTTCGATCAGTATAGAACAGTCCTGCAAATGTATTTTCTCTTCCTTATGATTTTCCTAACATTTTCTGTCCTCTAGCTTACCTTACTGTTATGAATACAGTACATAATATATATACAAAATGTGTTAATTGACTTTGTTACTGGTAAAGCTTCTGGTCAAAAACAGGGTATTAACCGTTAGGTTCTGGGGGAGTTAAAAGTTATACACAGGTTTCTGACTGAAGGTGGATTTCTAACTGTTAGGGCACTCCTAACCTCCAGCACCGTTCAAGGGTCAACTGGATTATTCCCATTTTACAGAGCAGAAAAAGAACTTTGAGAAACGGGCCAAACCGACAAGGCAACAGAGTAACAGCAGAGTCAAACACCCAAACACTCAGGTCTGCAACCAGAGCAGAGGTTGGCCAACGTGGCCCCGGGGCCACCATCTCAAAGTGGCCTGCCGCTTGTTGAAAGTTTTACTGGAACACGCTACGTGCATTTGCTTAGCAGCTGTCTCTGGCTGCTTCGGTCGAGACTGAGACCTTATGTGCCACCAACACCCAAAATACTTACTGTCTGGCCCTTGACAGAAAAAGCCCGCTGACCCCCGATCTAGGGCCACTCACCACCACTGTGCCTCCTTGAATAGAGGTGGGCCAGCACGTGCAGACTTGGCCTAAACAACACGCCTGTTCCCACCTATGCTGTTCTCCCCACGTGGTTCACCGTCCCGTCTCCTTGCTCTCTGCTCCCTGACCCCACGCCCACCTGTCTTGACCGGTGTCAGGTTGTATCTCGCCAACACACCATGTCACGCCTGTGCAAGTCAACGCCTCTGTGTTCCTACTTTTTCAGTGCTAACAGAACTCATTCCAAAAAAGTACTTTCGAAGTCAAAATCTTATAAGAGTTGTTCAAAAACAAACATTTGATTCAAGCTAAATTAAAAACCTGAAAGCAATAGCACCAGAAGCAGAAAACACAATGAATCAAATTCTGCATGCCTTATACTTTGTGGTATACATTCATTCTACTTCGGTTTTGTGCATAAAAGGCAGTTTCAAGAAACTAAAAACAGACACAGCGCTCCTCAAAATAGAACCCTCAAAGACCACGAACCAGCAGAGTGTGCTCATTTTATGCCTACTTCTGACCAGCTTTCCAGCTGCGTCAGCAACTGGATATGAATGAGTCACAAAAGCTCTCGGAAGCATCACTGTGAATAAGGTACAAGAAAGTGCTTCACACACAATTCGTTTCACATGACAAATATCTTGTGAATGCCCACTGTATGCCAGGCAAAGCTGTACTGTTATCCGATACTCTACAGCACGAGTAAATATTTTTAATTTCAACTACTCATCATCACCACTCAGGTGACAACCTAGGATGAGTAAAACAACATATTTTCACCAGTTGGAGTTATTTCATGAGCCAGCTTACCTTGAAAATTCTTTTTTTTCATTTTTACGAGTTTCAAGGTAAAAAGAGAGAGAGAGAGAGAGAGAGAGAGAGAGAGAGAAAGAGGGAGGAAGGGAGAGGCATTGACCAAAGAACGAATACTAGCTATAAACAAAATCAGGGTCTACCGTGCTGTAACACTCAATGTTCGGTATGATGCCCACGAGGCGCTGAGAAGCCAGGGCCTGCTCTGTGTCACAGACTGGTTGACCTTAAGCAAATCTCAGTTTAACTGTGAAATGAGGGGGCTAAACATGAAAGTCCCTTTCCGGGTTACAATTTAGGGCAAATTAATAGTATGGACAAGCTTAAGAAGGATCATGCGAAGCCTGCTCTCCAGTCCAATAAAAACGGACGAGCTGCAGGTGACCAAACTCTGGGAAATGCAGCCCCTGGGTCTTACCGTTGCATCCACCCTCGTGCAGCCCTCGTGCAGCCCATCAGCTAAGCTCTGACCCTCCTCTTTCCTCAACTGGCTGCAGTAGAAACCTCCTGTCTTCCCTGCCCCCTGCCCTACCTTCCTCTAAGCCTGCTGGGTGGTCTTTCAAATACAGAACTCTGGTCCTGTTGCCTGCTTGCTGAACTGCTTGTTGGGAATAACTGACTCCATCAAAAGAACTTCTCTGCGTAATCCCTAGGTCCCCTCACATTCCAGCTACGTCCAACAGGCCCAATTCTGTGGCAGCCTGTGGCTGGGCCAGCAGGTTTCCACTCTCTATGCAAGCCAATCTCCAGGCCTGGTCAGCCTCCCCAGGACTCATCTTTCCCTGAGCCCGGGGCTGTGGGCCCCAAAGGGCCTGTGTACTTTCTGTCACAATACCCCACTGCTCTCCCAGGATCTCCCAGATGTGCCTACAAGGCTGTGTGTGTCGGGAGAGCCAGTGAGATATAGGAGACCAATCTCCTTTATTCTTCTTACAGAGCAGTGATTCTCCAACAGGGGCACATGGCAGCACCATGTGGGATTCTAATGCACATCCCTGGCAAAACCCACCACATAAAGAATATAAGGAGGCAAGTGTCTGCACAAAGGGACCTTGGGAAGAGTTGCCTATTCTTCCCCCTTTGTCCCCTTCTATGAATATCAACATAGAGGGGCTCTCGCAGAAAGGACCACCTCTCAAATCCTACGGAACAAGGGAGGACAAATGGACAGACTAGGAAGCACTGCATAAGAAACATGCCTAAGAAAGGGTTCAAAGTTGATCTCCAACCTCCACTCTTAATGTCCTTGGAGGCTAACCTGCTACACTCAGGGAGTGGAGAAGAGGGCTCCTTCCTAGAACGCTGGACAAGTGGGGAGGGCAGCAGGAAGGCACCAAGTCAAAGGAGCTAAGTCTCAGCTGAAGGCTACAGCTGTGAGTCACGGAATGGAGAGATTACAAAAGGTTACAAGGACCAGCGGCAGGAAAGAAATACAGACAGGCGTTCCCTGGCAGCTCTGGTGGCCCTGGGCTGGTAGGGACTGGCCTTTTCTTTTGATTTGAGGGACGTATTCTCTCAGGGAGACCAGGCTAACCAGTTGAAAAGGAAGGAAAGGAAGACTGTCACCTTCTACCTTTCCTGAGCTGAGCCCGAGTGAGAACTGGAGGCTGCCTTCATGCCCACGGAGCTGGGACAGGAGGGGTTAGAAGTGATCTCAGGTCAGCTTCAAGCCAGCCAGGGCCCAACACCACAGCTGAAGACAACCCTCAGCCCTCCGCCCGCACTCTAGCTTTCAATGTGAGCTAATGTGATGGGTCAGACTGCATTTCCATGAGCTTTAGCAACTTCAGACACTGCTTATGACAAGTTCTCTTCCTACCTGGCCCCAGAGAGGAAGGATGCACCAGCCTGGAAGGGGCGGTGGGGTCTGAAGTTCAGGGGTACAGTCTGCAGTAAAAGACCAGGGCATCTGTGACCACTGGCAGCACTCACTGGTACAGATGGGACAAGGTGACCCCAATTTAGGATGTTGGCTGTTTTTTTTTTTTTTTTTTTTTTTTACTTTAAAAAGGTTGATTAATAAATAGTTTGCATGTTGAGGAATTCTGGAGAGGTAGTTAAGACCAAAGGCTAAAGACTATAAAGTAAGGACCAATAATTAAAGGTAACAAGAAAGCAACCACAGATCAACTGTGTTAAGAACCAAACACCTAAAAGCAGGCTTTAACGTGGAATGCACTGAGTTCCAGAGCCCTAAACCCCTGAAAGAGGGAAATGAGGGGTGCAGACTATAGAAGAGCAGAGCAGGTACCCAGAGGGCACTCGGCAGATCCTGTCCACAGTCCCCCCAGGCCACACACCATCTCCACCCGTTCCATAGCCAGAGATATGCCCAAGGGAACAGGACAACAGAGGACAAGAGAGACACTACTTAATTCAATACAAAGCCTTCCCAAATTTATAGTCACTCAAACTACTTCTAGGAAAGCAAATAATTTCCAAAAGCCCCCATTATAAAGCTGCTGAGCCTAAAAAACTACCATCTGGTGGAGTGAAGCATACCATCATTTGACAAATAGAGTAATCAATTCAGGTACGAATCATCAATGGATGCTAAAATTAGTGGATGGCAGCTAGAGGAGGAATCAAATAGGAATAGGTCTCAAAATATGTCCCTATAATGTATATATTAATTAACAGAGGAAAACGGCAATTTTACAGTGGAGACTTAGTAAGAGATCAGTTAATCCTGCCCATTGGAGTCACAATGACATTGTGGGTCTCCTGAGATGACACATCGAGGAGGACACTCCTCACTTAGCCAGGGACCCAACAGATAATTCCAAACTAAGGGATACTGCAAGATAACTGGTCAGTACTTTTTGACAATGTCAAGGTCAAAATTAAATCACACTTAAGGGACATGTTGAGTAAATGCTACACGTGACCCTGAACTGCAGTCTGGATGGTTTTTTTCAGTTTTGCTTTAGTTTGTTTTTTATTTTTCCTATCAAGGATGTTACTAGAACACTGGTGATCAAGGATGTTATTAGCACACTGGTGATATATAAATAAAGTCTGTGGATTAGATAACAGTATTATGTCAATATTAATTTCCTGATTTTGATTATTGCACTGTATCTATATAGGTGAATATCCTTCTTAGGAGATACATGCTGAAGTATTTAGGGTCAAAAAAGAGTATTATGTCCATAAATTACTCTCAAATGGTTCTCAAGAAAAAATAATATATACGTATAGAAAAAAATGATAAAGCAAATGTAGAAAAAGTTAACAATAAGGGAATCTGGGTGAAGGGCATGTGGGAGTTCTTTGTAATATTCTTGAAACTGTTCTAAAAGTATTTCAAAATCTAAAAAAGTTACCAAAAAGAGAGGTTAAAAATGACAGTGATGGCTTTCTGTAATACTGTATACTCCACCCACCCACAAATTAATCATGAACTTCTGGTAAGAGATTTCTTAAATGTTCTTTAGCTGCTCAAAGAGATTTTCAGAAGTGTAAAGCAAGAAGCCTTTGATTTATAATCTGTTTTATTAAACCTAAGGTTTCAACATTTTGTCTTCTGGATCTTTCTTTCCCTTTTTCTTTTTTTAAAATAACCAACATGGCAATACTTCATTATATTCTTTGAGGTTTCCTGGACAAAAACCTGTTACTATTTCTGTCTCTAATTCATCCTTTTTTGCCTGCTATGTTGTGAGCATGACATCAATTTATTATAACCAATAATTTACAGTGCCTCCTAGTCACTAAATTACCACCATACACGCTGATGATTCAGAGGGGGGGGAAGCCAGTATGTACTACTGGAACCGGCATACCCATCAGCTGTTCAAGAAAAAGACTGGTTCTTGTACTTCCCCTTAATATAAAGCAGCCATCAACCTACACGGAGCCTACAAAGCTTCCTGGTAAGTAGAAAAAAATAGCTCTACCAGCTACTATTTGAGTTATTCGCTGAAAGATCCATATTCACACCTAAAGGGTATTGTGATAACAAAACGTTAGGAATCTGACGTGTCTGTTGATGACTATTAGTATCAGCCGCTCTGATATCTAGATACACAAACCCACATACACTTATTCCGCTCAAAGAGAACTTTAATTTTGAAGATGTTTTGTAACAGTATGGCAGAGTTTTCTAGTTCAAGTACGTACAGCTAGTAACATGTCCCATTCTTAAAATAATAGTATTTAAGGGCATTTGATTTTTGGTGGATGTTACACAGTGTTTGCATGACTAAATGAGAAGCTTAGTTTCAAATCCTTTCTCCTTTCTCTCCTACAGGCAGTCTCTGGGCAAAGAGGTAAAATCCAGGAAACAGACCGAGGCCACACGAGCACAGTCAGACCCACGTGCCAGGCGTGAGATTAGATAGACGACGGAAAACTCAACAGGTCTCCAAGCTGCAGGACAACCAACTCCCAGATGTTTGTTTTTAAAGAGTCATGTGGTCCCTGAAAGAAAGCAACTAAGCCACGGGGACAGGGTGGGGGGACGGCCGTGCGGTGCAGGATACCTCATAATACCCTGGACAGGGAGTAAGAGACTCCTCAGCTGGTTTAATTCCCTGGGCTCTGAAGACGGAATTGGGCTAAGTGCTACGGTCACAACAGAGATTTGTTTCCTCTGAAAATGGTCTGGGACAGAAGCATTTATGTGAGCTAACTACACAGAAGTAACACTTCAGAAAATAAACAGCTCTCACGTCATTCACTGAAAGAATATGGTGTCCTATGTAAGGTAGTGTACTATGGAAGCTAGAAAAGACAGAGGCGTTAGACCACATCACTAAACTGGCTACAGAAAAGAAGAAAGGACTAAAATATAACCTATGAGAAAATAAATGCAGCTTTTTCACTTTCTGCACACAGAAGTACTCAAAGGGCAGGGAAGAATGACTGCACATTCCACAGTCTGGGGGCACATAGCTAAAGCAGTCCTCCAGTAAACATTAAATTCCATTTTTCATATTTTAACTCAAAATCTCATACAAATTTGCATTATGCTCTATGATATCCATGTCTGTCTCACTGTAAAAATGTCTCTCTTGCTCCCCAACTTGATATAACATTAGGGTTCCAGGGATGTAAGCTATGTTTATCCTCTGGCCCTAGCATATCAGCACACACCTGAATGCCCTTTTGGAGAAACCTGATTCTAACAGTAAAATTTTATCTAAAACCAACAAGGCTAGACAAAACAAAACAAAACCAAAAGCAAAGAAACAAAACTGGAAGGGGGGTAAATCTCAGTGGGCATTCTGAAACAAATCTTGTCTAGTCCACTTCTCGGAAAAAGTCCACTCCTGAAAAATATTTTTTATATTAACATAGCATTTATGGTAAAAAGAAAAAGAAACCACTCACTACCTAAAATGGGAATAAAAGGCTTTTCTTCTATACCTCATTTTTTGGAAACAAAAAAAAAATTTTTTTTTTGGCTAAAATAAGAGGAAAGAGTTACACCCATATGAAACTTCAGAATGGGAAGAATTAGTATCACCAAGTGCTTCTCAAGTTTGCCAACTAGCAACAGTATTTTTAAAATTATCCATTCCAATTTTGAGAGTACAAGTCATGATGCTGGCTAGTTGTCACAGCTATACACAATACTGATTTCAATGTTAACAGAATACTTTTTTCTTAAGCCTCAATGTACCTTTATTGTATTGCCTATATATGCTAATTATCAAACATTTAAGTGTCTGATATATTAGCCTTTAAAAGGAATACAGAAATGGTTAAGACAAGACCCAATCTAGTAGGAAAAAGACCAAGACAAACATTTGGTGCAAAGACTCAAAGAAAATCTATCTTCAAAGAACATACTATCAAAACAGAAATGCTGTTTTGCTAAATTTACCAATATATCTATAAATAATGGGAGTTAAGATTCCTCAACTGTCAAAGAAAGGAGATAAAAATATGAAAAGGGAGATGACAAGAATAAATTCTTTAGTGTTGAAATGGGATTTGGGCTATCACTGTGAACTCGTGGATACACATCACACACACACACACGTGCGCGCGCGCACACACACACACACACACACACACACACACACAATGGAATATTACTCAGCCATAAAAAAGCATGAGATCTTGCCATTTGTGACAACACTGATGGACCTAAAGGGTATTATGCTGAGTGAAACAAATCAGCCAGAGTAAGACAAATACCATGACATACATATATATAATTTAAGAAAGAAAACACAGAAAAAAACACACACACAAAAGAACAGACTCTTAAATACAAAGAACAAATTGGTGACTGCCAGAGCAGAGAGGAGGCATGAAATAGAGGGGAAAAACAAATGATAACCCATCAAATAAAACAGGAATACAGAGCCTACACTCAGACAAACATATGTATGAATAGGTAAATGGGAAGAACAAGCTTTCCTTACTTTTAATTATAAAAGCAGAAAGAAAGAATGGAATCAGAAAAGTGACTTTTGACAATCATTACAGCAATACTTTATTCAGCTGAGAGACATCAATGGTTGCTAAAAACAGCAGTTGGAAGTCTGATGAGGGACAGGATATTTACACCATCTTAAAGCATCTCTCCACAATTACACTTCTTAATTATAAAAAGAAAGTTACTTCACCGTGAAGAAAGCTGCCAGATACTACCTTTATCAAGTGATCAGTGTTAATACCACCAATGAGAAAACAAATCAAAATCATGACTTGTTGGAAAAAAAGAACACAGCATTATTTCTGTAACATTCCTGCCCAAAACGTAGAACTTGGATCTAATCATGAGGAAACAATAAACAAATCCAAATAGCTAAACATTCCACCAGCTTGTAATCCCCTGAAGTGTCAAGGTCTAAACATCAAGGAAAGAAAGCCAGCCGCTATTTCAGATTGAAGGTGACTAAAGAGAAACGTCAAACACTTAAACAGAATCTCAATTTATACAGATTTTAGAAAAGGAACAAAGGGATCTATACCTAGAATGCCATGTAGCTTTTTCTATTTTAAGGAAAAAGAGTTAACTTACAAATCTTCATCACTGATGCTTCAGAGACTGGAAATTGTTATACAAATTCAATGTTCCATAGGAAAAAAAACTGCTAAACAAAAATCACAAACACAAAGTCAGTTGCTATGCAACAATAATGAGATATGTTTGCATGAAGTCAACAGAGGAGGAGAAAAGGCAGTAAAAATAAATCTTTCTATATCTTCTATGCTAAATTTCCAGGATAGGCTGTAAACAAATCAGAAACCACTCCAACAGACAAACGTTATTTGTTTAGAACACACACAGTAGCACACTTCAGCCTCCTGGAAGGTGAGGGTGGATATAGGGTTATGTTAAAGACAAATCTATTGGCATGTGATCAAGCTGTCTTAAAAGATCATTTAAACGGCTAAGTTCAACACATAAAATATAAAAAGTGCCTTCAACTTTGTAATATCGACTCTTTAAGATTCCTACAAGGTAGTGCTGTTAAAATACTGATCAAGCTTCTCCAAGTACTTGTTTTTGACTTTTGGTCTAGTTATTTCTCTTCCCAGGAGCAACTGGGTGGCTCAGTCGGTTAAGCATCCAACTTCAGCTCAGGTCATGATCTCGCAGTCAGTCCGTGGGTTGGAGCCCCACATCGGGCTCTGTGCTGACAGCTCAAAGCCTGGAACCTGTTTCAGATTCTGTGTCCCCCTCTCTCTCTGCCCCTCCCCCACTCATGCTCCGTCTCTCTCCATCTCTCAAAAATGAATAAATGTTAAAAAAAAAATTATAATTTCTCTTCCCATCTACCCACTAGCCCTGGGAAAACTTTCTGAAAGCTTCTAGTAAAAAGCATTGAAAAAGAAAAAAAGCCAAAAAAACAAAAGAAAGCTCCAAAAACAAGATCCCTGTTTTTTACACTGGTTTAAAAGATTTGACTGTTATTACTCATTAAACAGCTTGCAATTAGGCAGGACCTTTTACTGGTCAGGTTTGTTAAACCTGTGGCCACAGGCAGCTGTCAGTATGGCATACTAAGAGCCGTAATTCTGCACAGCACACGTAGTGGAACTGCTCAGGAGGAAGCGAGGCTGAAGGCTCTACCACAGCTTGAACATTAGCCTCTTGAAATCATATTCTTGTCACTACAAAAACACTGCATTTGACAGAAAAATTCACTCTAAGTAACAATCTAGAAGTGATACATACAAAGATACCTACATGGGTGCTGGAAAGATACTGCATTGAATCTCAAGTTTTTCTTAAGTTTTCTTAAGTTTTCAAATTAGAAATAACTTCTGGGAGTCGAGAGAAACTGGGACCTAAGCTGTAATAAAAAACACCAGGGGCACCTGGGCGGCTCAGTCGGTTAAGCATCTCACTGTTCATGAGATCAAGCCCCAAATTGGGATGGACAGCATGGAGCTTTCTTGGGATTCTCCCTCCCTCTCTCTGCCCCTCCCCTCATCTCACACACACACACTCGCTCTCTTAAAATAAAGTTAAAAAGTCATAACAATTAAGTAGACTGCAGAACAGAAGCAAGTGGAGAGATTAGGGAGAACTGCATCTCAAGTGTAGGGGTGCAGTGGAGAACAGCAACTTCATGTCCCTGGGCACCTCTTATTTCCCTCACCCCCACATGCATTCAACACAGACTTACCAGGGCCTGTTTATATCTTAAAAGCAATATAATTTTTATGTCCCTTTTTTAGGGAGACCACTGAGTATATACCAAGGAAGGTCTGCATCAACCTCACCCTACAAGTTGTGTCTCCACCTGCCATCTTAAAAAAAACAAAACACAAAACAGTAACAATTTCAATAAGGTACATCCTCTGTAATTTTAACAAATGTTATATACTTTAATAAATGATGTACATTAAATGATGTACATTAAATTTTTGTTTAATGTTTACTTATTTTTGAGGGACAGAGAGACAGAGTGCAAGTGGGAGAGGGGCAGAGAGAGCGGGAGACACAGGATCTGTAGCAGGCTCCAGGCTCTGAGCTGTCAGCACAGAGCCTGACACGGGGCTCGAACCCACAAGCCGTGAGGTCATGACCTGAGCTGAAGTCAGACGGTCAACCAACTGAGCCACCCAAGGCCCCTTAAATGATGTATATTAAATGATGTACAAAGAGCTGCAAATACTTGGTAAAGACTGTAACTCATGGAGCCAGTAATTTAAAGGGTGTTCTGGAGTATAATATCAATAAAAGCTTACAATGTCAGATAGCACAAGCAAACTTGAGTTTGAGAGGACATTAAAAAACGAAAGGGTAAGTATATTAATGTTTAGTAGCTACTGAGTAAGCCCTTCAAGGAGTTGCCATGGCACAGACTGACATAATTATAAAATACAGAGAAAAGTAAATTCTTTCAAAATGATTTTTTAAAATCAAAATAATTTCCAACTGTAAACAGATTTACAGTATTTCTATGCCAGCATTCTTATCACATGCTTCTAAGTCAATGCTCTATGATCTTGGGCTTCAGTGTTCTTGTCTGTCAAATGGGGAATAATAGCACCTATCTCCTTGAACTGTTATGACGATAAAATGAATTAGTAAACATCAAGTTCTAAGGGCCAAGCACTTATTTAAGTATTCAATCTTTCTGTCAAATTTGCTACTTTAGTAATTTTTCTAAGAATTCAAGCTGCTTGGAACACCTTTCCCCACATACTTTCTCTACCTATCCACATTCAACCCTACCTCATGTGTCTGTCCATCTGTCTGTCCATCCATCCATCCACCCATCCATCCTTCCTTCTGCTTATGTACTTACTCAGTTATCGGACACCTACTATGTGCCAGGGACTGTACTAAGCATTGAGGGCAAGGGGAACAAAACGTGGTATCCACAGACTATAGTTAATCACTCTGATAATCCAGTAGGCTAGTATGCATAGGGAATAGAGAACTGCCCCCATTTCAAGTTTCCCACATCTCAGCATCTCTGAGGTTAGGATGTGTCCTATCACCCGTAAGAAAGCACTCCAGAACAGTTACCGTGCAGTAGTGTCTTCTTTCTCACTGGTACACAGAACAGCATGGTGTCCTATAATGGTTGGCATCTTAGAATCAATGAAATATGGTTCAGTTCCACTCTCAGGTGCCAACTGCTTGATTCATTTGCTCTCTTTGAGTCTGAATTCTTGTACTTTGCTAAACAAATCATAAGTCTGCTTACTTTTCCACAGGTTTTTCAAATTTTGAGTTCTGATAAAAAAATAATTTTGTGATCCACTCGTTTTGGTGGGGGGTGGTTAAGATGTAGATTTTAGGGTCCTCCTGTCTTTGAGCAGAAGCAGCTCAATGAACATCTTTGGTAAGACTACAGCATAACCTTTCAATTCCACTAAAATATACTTTATTCTGCACTGGCTTTTTCCACATAGTTTTGTAACTGCCGAAGAAAATGCACAGTCCTTATTTCCTGTATCACACCATGGGATGATTTTTATTACAAATTCACTTGGATGGATCAGGCAATGTATGCTGGGCACATACACGTCCCTTAGCAAATAAACTATGGGAATCTTTAATCTCTTCACTGTAATGACCTTACTGCAGTTTATAGAAGGCTCAGTTTTTCCATACAAAGATCTGTTGGTTTATTTGTTACAAGAATCAGGTAAGTTTTGTTAAAACATCAAGGCAGTCTGCATACAGCATGTTTCATGGTGGATGCCCTCAGCCCCTAAAATAAAAACTAACTACTTTCGTCCACCCATCTCTCCAGTCTAATTTCTCACCACTCCAGTCATACTAAGCCATGTGTGGTTTTCACAGCAGGCTGGACTGTCCCAGATCCCTGTGACTTCATACTCACTGTTCCTTTGACAGGATGCCCCATCCTTGTAAGGTTGGGACAGCCCCTGGGGTCAGTCAACAAGGTTCTGGGTTAAGAGCCCCCCATATGGACTTCTCCCTGCCACCCTCTCCTCCACCCTAAGCAGTCTGCCGCTGGTTTCCTGGAACACCCTGTTCCTGGCTATGTCAGTACTACTTCTCTCTGATACGTGTGATTACAACACAATCTCTCCCATGCAGGACGATGGGCTACTTCAAAGTAAGGTTCTTGTCCCACTCATCTTTGATCCTCTGGCTAAAAAGAGGGGAATGCTTTTTACTCTTAACATTAGTCTGTACTGTTTCTATTAGACAGTAAAAATTCAGTCTGCAAGAAGTATGTTCAATTATACCACTGGCACTCTATTTACCTATAAATGGGAAAGGGTTGGGATTTGAAGCACTAAAACAGCCTTTAATGGGGGAAAACACCAAACTGAAAGCAAGTTGATTATAGAACACTACCAGGCGCTACTATCTAACTTGAACTTGGCTCCTTCTACTCCTTACATTCCTCATCTCCCCTCTCCCTACCTGAACCCACTGAACTCATTACTTCCTCCTTTAGATGCTTCCTCACGGAGGCCGCCCTGCCCCACCAGCCCAGGTCAGGCCTGCCTGCTCTACAGAGCCTGCTAACAGCTCTCTGTACTCTTGTCTTCGCAGTACAGAGCAGCAACGCTGTAAAGAATGAAGTAGTGCCTTTGCACAGACGTACATACGCGCCAGAGCTCAGGGACTTCCCCGCTGCTCACCCGACTCCTCAGTACCAGGCACATGGCAAGCACACAACATTTTGCTAAGTACTGATTTTGCTGAGTGCTGAATGAATCACAGAAGTTTATATATCCCGTCTCTCCCTTTAGAAAATTTCCACAATGGCAAGGATGGGTACAAGTTTACCACCTTAGTACCCCTGCCACACAACCCCACTATTTCATGGTACACATTTATTAACTGCCTGTTGAATAAGCAATTCATGTTCATCTCTTCAGAATCACTCTCAGCTTTTGTTAATATTCACCTAGGTATGAAACGCACAATGTGATCATCTTCTATAAGTTGTTCAGACTTGTTCTAAAAACTTTTGCCATTACCGTTAAGGTTGAGTTCTCTGCATTAATATTCCACATGCCTAAGGCGCATGAATACCCAAAAAAAAAAAAAAAGAAAAAAAAAAAGAACAGGGACAGGGGGAAAATCAAACCCAACCTCTGGGAAGATCAATTCAACAATTTTCCATATCCTCATTATAGTCAAGCACAAACCTGTCCAAGCTTAATATTATTAAAATACAAAAATGGAAAGAGCCACCTGCCCAAATTATACACAGTTAGAAGAGTACCAAATAAAAGCATGTCTGCCTAGACTAAACCATAAATAGAGTACTAAAAACCTCTTCCTAAAACAATGAAACACCACTACACACCTATTAAAATGGCTAAAATCCAGAACAATGACAACACCAGGCGCTTGAGAGGGTAAGAACAACAGGAACTCTCATTCACTGCTGGTGGGAAGGCAAAGTGGTACAACCACTCTGGAAGACAGTTTGGCCCTTTCTTACAAAGCTAAACAGACTATGACCATACATCCAGCAATCACACTTCTACATATTTACCCAATTAATAACGTATGTCCACACAAACTCATACACGCATATGTTTTATAACAGCTTTGTGCATAATTGCCAAAAACTAGAAGCAGTCAAAATGTCCTGCAACAAATGAATCTACTGTGGTACATCCAGACAATGGAGTATTAGTTGGTAGAAGTCATGGATGAACCTTAAATGCATACTCCTAACTAAAGAAGGCAATTTGAAAAAACTGTATTATTCCAATTCTGGAAAAGGTAAAACTATAGAGACAATAAAAAGATCCGTGGCTGCCGAGGGCTTAGTTGGGGGAGGAACCCTGAACAGGTGAAGCACATGGATTTTTTAGGGCAGTGAAACTCTTCTGTATTCAACTGTAATGACAGACACATGACACATATTCATCAAAACCCATGGAACTTTAGATATAACACAAAGAGTGAACCTTAACGTATACAAATTTTTTAAAGAAAGTCTTTTAAAGAGGTCAGGGGATCCCAGGACGGAATGCAGCCAATGACAAAAACAGTTTTACAAATATATGGAACAGTGACACAAAGGGAGTGGGGAAAAGGTTGCTGACCTAAGTATAACGAAGCAGAAATGAAGGCTACAGGCAAATGAAACCGGACAAGAGTGCCATATCATTGATAAAGTTTCTCACGGGGATACGTGGTAAAGATTCAGAAACCACTGTATGTGTACACAGGGATTGAAAAATATACTAAAGGGATGGTGGACGGTGACAGCGACAGCTCTCTCAGTGCTGAGGTGGGAGGTGACAGTTAAGCAAAGGGAGGAGGCTAAAATGACCCGTGTGCTGACGATCTGACCTGGAGATGTCAGTATCAACACACATCTAGTTTCATATAGACACAGGTGGTTACACACAAAAATATTTATATGCTTGTATATATACATGGGCCAGTATACACATATAGCTTCCCTGTTCTGTCATATGAGGGGGGCCTAGAAGCAATGGACACCCCAATAGCAACAAGCACACCGAGCACCCAGGTCTTGGTTTCTAATGCCATTTTCCAATAGAAAGAACGTGGGCTCCTTGAAGAAATGGCTGATTCTAGGACTTTGGCAGAAAATTTACAAGATGAGCCTGCAGTATCTTCTAGTGCCAGAGAGTAAGGGAAGTGCTCAAGAGAGAGGAGAGGTAGAGGCAGGTGGAGGAGGAAGTGGTGGGGGAGGAGAGGGGAGGACAGGGGAAGGGAGAAATCCAGCTGAAAGAATTTCCAATGACCAGAACTAGAACAATTTTAGCAACTAAATAAAGTAGTATATAACCCAAAATATAGAATAAATATCCATGAATCCATACTGATACAAATTCACAACTGAATACATAAATGGGAAAGAAGAGACAAATCTCCTGTGCAGAATTCTAAATAATATTTGCAGACAGTCCAACCTCAAGTTGGGGGAGCATAACCTGTCACTCCTTAAGTGTAGACTGTGTTTACTGCCTTCCTTCCAAAAAGCACACTCTGGAAAGGGAAGGAAAGAGTTTTGTTTACAGAGGAGAAACGTAACACTCCCTCAGCTGGGAGTCAACGTACAGTGATACGTCATGTTGACAATATTACTCCCGACATGATGTGAAAAGAAGGGCACTTCACCTCTGTGGTCTTCCTCTCAAATTCCATAACCCCCGTCTAATCATGAGAAAAAGAAAAACATCAGTTAAATCCTAAAGAGGGACATTTTACAAAATACCTAACCAATACTCCTCAAAACCATCAAGGTCATCAAAAACAAGGAAAGCTTAAGAAACCGTCACAGACCATAGGAGCCTCAGGAGATATAATGATAAAAAGGACAGCAGGTAAAAACTAAAAACATCTGAATAAAGTATGGACTTACTTTATCTTCATGATTTTTCTGTAAATCCAAAACTCTCCTAAAGTCAAAAGTTTATTTTAAAACAAAATAAACAAACCAAAACCTCCTTCACTCCAACCACTGTTCTCTAAACCACCAAACTAGTGATCCTCGAAGTGTGGTCCCTGGACCAGCAGCATCAGACCCACCTGGCAGCTTGTTAGAAATGCCAGTTTTCAGGCCCTGCCCCAGACCTGCTGAATCAGGTCCAGGGATAGGGCTCAGCAATCTGTGTTTTTAAAAAGCCCCTTCCGTGACTCTGACACACGATAACGTTTGCACGCACAGATGCTCTGATTTCTGATACAGGATGGGGGTGGGACTTCAGAATCAGGTGATGCTCAGGCTGCTGGTCTGGGGACCACATTTTGAGAATCACTGCTTTAGGCCAGCCAAGCAATAAGAAAGGCCTTTAGTGAATGCTTACCATGTGTCAGGTACTTACCACAACATAACCACAAGAAACACCCCCATATTAGAGAAAGAGAGTGGTTTTCCTCAGGCCACAGCTACATGACTGGACTGTGGAGCCTCTGTCCTGTCCTCTTGAGGGGCCTCATTTCTGGGTAATGTATTCATCTCCTGAGGTGGCTCTAACAAATTACCACAAACTAGGTGGCTTAGAACAACAAGAAGTTACTCTCTCAATGTTCTGGAGGCTGGAAGTCTGAAATCCAACAGGGCCATGCTCTCTCCAAGAAGATTCTACCCCTCACCTCTTCTAGCTTCTGGTGGCCCTGGCACTCTGGGCTTCCGGCCACATCACTCCAGTCTCTGTCTTCTCTGTGTCTGTGTTATTTTTCTTTGCTTCTCTCTTATAAGGACTCTCATGATGGCATTTAGGACCCAACTGGATAATCGAGGGTAATCTCATCTCCTTGAATACATTTGCAAAGACCCTTTTTCCAAATAAGATAATATTTACCAATTTAAGGGATTAGGACCTGATACCTGTGGGAGGTCATTATTCAACCTACTACACACACTGTAAGTCAAGAAGACATCAATGGATTTCCCCTACAAAATTATAGCAGAGAATGAAGATTTCTGACCAAGGATCTGGCAGTTGTTTCCTTCCTGCAGGGATGACCACAGAATACTACATAAAATCAACTGTGGATGTAGAGTATTACCATCTTCTAACCTACCTAAAATTCAATTACACAGTTAATAAACACCTTCATCAAGGGCAGAGTTTTCAGAGGGCTTGTTTTAGATGACTGTGACCAACCAGGATCTTTAAAGTGACTTTTGAGAAATTTTAAGACCAAAATGAAAGATTTTTAGTTTAAAGATTTCTTGAGAATTGAAGATTTAGCTTAAAGATCTCTTGCAAACTGATCCAGGAATGTTTGTTCTGCTGCTCTCTCTCACATTAAAAACTTCCTAAGAGTAAATCTAGGGATTGGAGATCAAATACCTCTTTTGTTTGTTCTTGGGTTGAGGTCCACCACTTTAAACCCATTTAAACCACTGCTTTTCAGCTAGACATTTACACTAGCTTGGCAAGGGTCTAACAAATAAAAGTGACAGAGTACTATGTGGTCTAATTTCTCTCAGCTGACTATTATCTTAAACATTATGAGTATACTGAAAATACTGCACCAAAGAAATGTAAGGAGCATGAAAATTTTCCCTTAGTCTAAAGTTTAAATTGATTCTTTTCAAACAAATACCACCAATAGTTACAATAAAAAGGTAGTGTGCAGCACAGTGTGTGATACAGAAAAAGAAAATTTATTTCATTAGAGTTAGAATTGTAGGCTCGGCAGCCAGATTGCCTGGATTCAAATTCTGAATTGAGCACTTTACCATCTGTCCAATCCAGGATGCGTTAACTGATCTCCCATTTCAGGTAAGAGGAAACTGAGACTTGGGAAAGCAGAGTTTAGACACACTTTCTCACCACACCAAAAGTGTAAGATGTCCTTTAAACCTTATCCCTCCAAAAACAAATTCTTTAATACAAAGGCTTAACTGAATCAATGTTCAATTATAACTGTCTCCTGAAATTAACAGGGATTTCTGCCTTCCATGGTAAGTGCCCACTTGGAAACTTCATTGATCTACTGTAACTATTACAAAGTGACTTAGATCACTTGATGATCAGTAAACCCTTTGTCTATTAGTAGTAGTATTATAGGCCAAAGATTATAACAGAAAGGCTAAGCCCCTGTTACATTTCTATTATTAATTAGTTAAGGATGTGGACCAACTTTGTGATGACATATGCAATTCTATGGAGTGGCTTTTCTTTTTTTTTTTTTTAATAAGTAAAACCATGTAGTTTTCATGAACATCAAATTCCATGAACATCAAATTCCATGACAAATAAGACCTCTGTATCACTGGGACACAAGCCCCACTGCTTCTTACTCCAAGCAAACAACATTCCAGTTTCTGCCTGGATGCTGACCACCAGCCATCTGTGGTCCACCGGTTCTCAGCTGTCCCCTAAGGTTTATCAGTTTTAGGAACTATTCACCCCATGAGTCATCAATAGATTAAAAAGTCTAAATGGTGAGTGTTCTAACACTTCAAGTTCAAACTAAGCAAATGTAAATCAAAGGTGAAGGTTTCTTCCTCTTTCACTGGCCTCTCTGGCTCAGTCTCCTCTGCCAGATCCTCCTCATTTCAGACTTTCAGCCCCTGGAAGCCCCTGGGCTCAGCCCTAGAGTTTTCTCTATCTTCATGGATGTCATTCATCCTCCGGCTTTAAATACTGTCAAGATGCAGAGAACTCACATTGGTATCTCTAGCCTGACCTTCCAAGTCTTCCCCATCCCTCTAGCTGCTCAGAAAACTCTCCTCTCTCCCTCATCTCATCCCTCAACAAGTCCTATCAGCTGTACCTTCGAAATTCATCACAAGCAACCACTTCTTCCCACTCCCACTGCTGCCACCTGCACCAAGCACTACAGTTACCAGAAGTGCTTGCTCATGGATCTCCCTGCTCCCACTCTTGCTCCCCTGCAGTTTCTTCTTCAAACACCAACTGGTGGGGTCCTTTTGAAACAGCTCCCTGTACTCCTCTGCCCCGAACCCCCAGTGCTTGCCCAGCTCACTGGGCATAGAACACAGAGCCTTTATCAGGGACAGGCCTTCCACAATCCGGACCCTCCCACTCATGTGCTCCAGCCATGCAGATTCCTTGCTGTCCTAATCACGCACACAATCTCTGCCTCTGGGCCTTTGCATGCCCCATTTCCTCTGGCTGGAGATGGTCCTCCCTGGATGTAAGCAAAGTTCGCTTTCACTCTCTCAGCTGGGCTGGCACTCCCCGACCCCTCCATCACTCTGTCACCTCACCATGCTTGTACTTCTTCAACCAGGTATTGGCACCACCTGCCAGTATATATTTGTCTCCTCTGATGTCCCCATAAAGAAGTAAATGCTCCAGGAGAGCAGGCTTTGCTGTGCTCACTGCTGTAGCCCCAGTGTCTTGAGCAGGGCCTGTCACAGAGCAGGCAAGAAGAAAGTTTATTTAGTGAGTTAACCATTAAAGATTTGTTTGTGTCATCTGGGATATTTCAATTTCCATGCCCATCTTCCCCTCATAAAACTACCAGAATTCTAAATTATTGCAGAATCTGTTCATAGCAACATAAAAAGCAAACAGGCATTCCTCGGGTGGTACAAAATAAGAATGTACTCCTCTTTCTGCCTTAAATGGACCACATCATTATAAATAAAAATATGGCTTCTGCCCTTAAACTGAATATTCCTGCCAAAGAGGAATGCACAGGTGTGAACATGTACAAAAAGAAAAGTAGTGCAGTATTTTTCAAAAGAAAAAATCTTCAAAAATAAGTGCCAGGCAGCAAAGAAAAAAACTCTGTACTGATTTCTTTATCCTCACAAGGCTCACTGGGAGAAAACCCAGAAACGAAACACTACAGGGTTAACCAGGATGACGTTGGTAGGAGCGCTAGCATAAAATTGCTGAGTGAACGCTGAAGGACTCTTTTTAGCCAGGGAGAAGTTTTGCTGTAATGGTACCATTACAAATTTCTTACAGTAATAACACGGTACATTATAAGCTTGCTCAAATGATAAGCTCTTTATGAGGGTTAGAAGTCTGCAGCCCTCTCAAACAAAGGCCTTTCTGTCTTAGATTTCCTAGAAGTCAATAAGCTAAAAATCACATCCTGCACAATATCCACTTAGACTCACAGAAGATCTAGTCTTCTGTGGCTTCACCCCAGCTTCCCAGGGCACTGGGCAGTCAACACCATACACTCCACTTCTATGTGTCCAATCAGATCATCTCTGGGGTCTAACTACTTTTTATTTTGAAATAACTTCAGGTTTATAGCAGAGCTGTAAAGACAGTAGAGAGAGATCCCATCTCTTGACCCCACTTCCTCTAATGTCAACATCTTATGTAACTATATCCTATGCATATTAAAACTAAGAAATTGACACTCCTACAACACTATTAACTAAACCACAGGCTCTATTCAGATTTCATCAGTTTTTCCACTAATGTCTCTTTTCTTCAGTCCAGGACCCCACAATGCATTCAGCTGTCGTATCTTTGGTCACTGCCAATCTGGAACAATCCCTCAGTCTTTCCTTGCTTTTCATGACCTTGGCACCTGGAAGAACAATGGTCAGGTATTTTGTAGAATGTCCCTCAAGTTGGGTTTGTCTGATGTTTTCTCATGACCAGACTGGAATTACGGCTTTGAGAGGACTAAGGCACAGGTGAAGAGCCATCTCATCCCATCATACCTGAGAGTACATGATATAAATATGACTTTATACTGCTCATGTTAAGGTGGTGTCTGCCAGGTTTTCTACTGTGAAGTTACTATTTTTCCTATTCCCTACTCCATCCATTACAAATGAATCCAACCCACAGTCAAGGGGAAGGAAATCAAACTCTACCACCAGGAGGGAAGATTATTCAAAAATCTGTGAATGTTAAAACCACCATGGCAATTAATGAATACTTTGTAAGTCCCTCTTTTGTTTTTTTTTTTAAATGAAATTTGTTTAGCTAAACAAATCTCAGCTTATGGTTCATGGCAACAAAAGTTGAGGCAAAAAAGAAATAAAAAAGGCTAAGGCTCAAAGAAGATTTATAACTAGACCACATAGGCAGACATTTGTGAAATCATCAACTGCAGAGACAAAAAGATTTTTAAAAATATCATTTGATTTTAGCTTTAGAGCATTTGTCAGTTTTATCTCTGGCCAAAAGTTCTTTGTTTTCGTCATCACATCAAATAGAGCTTCTACCCTTGTCATTACTCAAGATTTACTGCTGATCAGCTCTCATCCTTACTGACTTTTATCCGGCTATGCAACTCATGGCAATTAACACGGCTCATAGGAGAGAAGAAAGGGGAAAAATGATAAAGCAGTAGTCTGTCAAACATGTATGATGGGGCGACACCGTATGCCAAGTATGGCTTCCCTGCAACTGGACTGTAAGTCATTTACTGGAAAGACCAAAGTCCAAACTCCTTTTTTGTCTTCTCCACCACCAACAAAATGCTCTGCACTGAACAGGGGCTAAATAAGATGATGCCAATTAATCAAAACATAATGTCAGTCTCCACCTAGTTCCAAAACCTCATTAGATGATAAGCAATGTTGTAAGAGTATTAACGGCATCTAGGGTTCTTACACATGAGCAAGTAGAATGATCAGAGAAGCCTATAAATAGTGCCGATCATTGGACTCCACCTACCAAGAGTCTGGTTCTGGGTTGGGTCTGGAAATTTGCTCTGTAACAAACACCTCAAGTGATTCTCTTTTAAATAGCTTCCCTTTGAGAAAGAGCAACTTAGTGTAAGACCTATGGACAATGCTAATACTTGAAGTACACGCGCGCGCACACACACACACACACAATTTTCCCACTGAAAAAGGCTTGGAAAACTGACTTACAACACACCGTTACACCTTACAAAGCTTTACCTCCAAAGGTCTCTTTCTGACCCACACAACACTGCTACCATGAAGTTCATTCCTGCCTTTGTTCCCTCACTTGTTATTTTTCAGGTGCCAGATAGTCTTACCAGTTCAGGTCAGAAAGGATGATTAAATACTGGAATTACAAACTTTATAAAGCTTTGCTGTTGCCATCCCGAGATCTCTTACAACTATGAATGGATACCATCCTGACAGTGGAAAACAGTCCAGAAATCGATTAGAGAAAGGAGTGACCCACACAATGCAAGCCTCCTCAACGCTACCCTCCCAAACCATTCCACCCTGCGCCAGTAGTCCCACAGCCCTCCACACTTTACTGTGCAGCTCACACTATTTTTCCCTGGTTTATTGTTGGTTTATTATAATTAGGCAGTGAGGTATTTTTTTTTCATAAAGATTAGTCCCTTTTCACATAGTGAAAATAAGTTCTCAGAGCTCATTTCACTCGTATTACCTGAAAATGTCTCATCTAACACTTCAAATAAACTGTCAGTTTATTATAGGAATTCAGTTGATGGCACATGTAATCTCAATCTTTTCATCTACACAGAAAATACTCTTCAGCTATTAGCTTAAGATAAGGAAAATGATATTCTGATCTCACTTCCTGATAATGTTGCTAAGGAGCCCTTTTCTGTCAACTCAACCTAAATTAGGTATGTCTAGTGATGACCTTATAATAAGAAAGATGATGAACATGTAAAGTCTCAAACATCTTTAACACACTCCTACCAAACTTGAACAAAGCACTTTGCCTTGAGACCACACCCCCTCCCTCACAAGCACAAGACTCTGATATAACAAATGGGGACACCATTTCAGAGATGTTTGTATACTTACAGAAGGTTTTGACAGTAAAATAATTACAGGTCCAAAGCAACTAACTTCTCCATTTTAGGTCAACTCTGATGTGTTCTGTCAGAACAGTCTTCTCTAAATTTTAACAGCAAAAACCAAGGATTCTAACACCACAGTGTTCCTACAAGTCATATCCAAGTACTTGTTTATGCAGGTCAAAACCTATGCAAAGTCCTCAGGGAATGAGTTCTGAAGGGCTTAGTTTTCCAGATACTTGGGTATTTCATAAGCACTCACTCTGTGCCAAGCATGAGCTACGATAATATGCAGCATCTCAATGCTTGAGACAATCCTACAAGGTAGGCAATGTCTTATGCCATCTTTTAAGGAGCTAACAGTCCAGAGAAGTTAGGCTACTCGCTGCCCAGGATGACACTGCTAGTGAAGAATGCCAAATGAACTGGGAGATTCCAGCCCACTGTGTCCTAAAGCATGTCCTCACCACTCACTCCCCTGCTCCCCTCAACCTTTGTGCCACTTGGCCTCAGCTTACACCTCTCTCCTCTTGCTCACCCCACACCAAAAACATTGGTCCCTTTGTGATGTGTTAAACACCTCATACATTACTCTACTGTCTCTTTGCACCCCAGCCCAGCCCCACAAGAACAGGAGAGAGCAAGACCTCTGCTCCCTGCACTGCTGTGTCCCCAACTAGAATCATAGCAGACGTTCACAATTTATTTGAAAAGTAAGTATGTGTGAATATTGTAACTGACTCGCTGAAAATCTTTCTAATTTTTAGGGCACAATTCCCTGACCTCTTATGCAGAGGATAAGAGGATATTCAGAGTGATTTATCTAATTGGAGAAAGCAAAATTTAAGCTGTGAAGCTAAGGCTCCATAATTGATGGTCTTAGGTGATACCAAATGAAAATAGTGGAGTAAAGACCTCCAAAAATTCTCTCCTCCATAAAAGCAAAGAGAACATGGGCCAAAATAGTTTCCGGCACCTATTCAAGACTCTGGATATTAACCAAAGGCTTAGAGTAACCCAGGAAGCATTTATGCAAGAAAAACAGTGAAATTTTGGTAAGAAGAGTGAATTTTGTGGCATGTTAACTGTCCGTTCCCATTCCCTATTCCCCAGCAATGTGGTGGTAACCTTGAAAACCAACATCCACAACCATGCCGAAAACCAGCAAACTGGCAGCCACTGGAAGGAGACAGAGCAGGCAGGGCTGGAGCTCCTTCAAAGCCCCATTCCCAGAGAACTGTCATTATCTGACCTGCCTGGTGGTTTCCTAGAAGACCCTACTTGTAAGGCTGTCTTTATTTAACCTGACTCAGAGCCCTCCTATTGCAAAAAGTCTCTTGGTGGGGAGGGGAAGAAGTATTTGTTAAAAATAATCACAGGTAATTGTTGAATATCATGCTGCCTGAGGATGTGGCTAACAGTATGGGCAAAACACAGGCTAACCAAACAGCTTAAAAAGAAAAGCAGGGGTATGACATGTCCATACGGCACTTTGAAAAGCTTTTATATATATATCTGGGAACCTAGAAGGCCATGAACATGCATCAAGCTGTGCACATGCCCAGGGAAGACCTGAGAAGGCCCTAAGCTCTCATCTCTGGTTGACCGTAAGGCTGTGTACAGGCAGGAGGTGAGGCTAAGGAAGAGCTGAAAACTGCATGGTGAGTATTAAAGGCAAGCACCAATGAGTACACAGAGCCCCTAAGCAAAGACTGGGAGACTTAGTTCCAGGCATCTAAGGAAATCTTCGTCCATTCATTAGCTAACCGCTAAGCAAACCAAGCAGAGATTTAAGTGGCTACACACACACACACACACACTACAGACTTTACAAAATTTTCCAAAGTCACTAAAACAAAAGTAACATCATCAACCCCTGGGGAATGTGCAGAATCTGATTTTCAGGGTTGCTGTATTATTTTAAATGTTCTGTTGTCTACAAGAAATTATGAGACATTCAAAGAAACAAGAAGGTACGGCCCATTAATGTGGGGAGGGGGGTAGGTAGGGCAGGAAGGAAGCAGCCAATAAAGAGGTGGAAATTATAAAGAAAAGAGGCAAACAGAAATTCTGGAATTGAAAGTCATAATAACCAAAACAAAAAATCCACAACCAATCTGAACAGACAAAAGAAAGGATCAGTAAACTTGAAGACAGGCCAATTGAGATTATCCAGTCTGAGGAATTGAAAGAAAAAAGGAAAAGAAAGAGCCCAAGCATATGCATAGGGCAGCGGCAGAAGGAGAGGAGCGAGAAAGAGAGAAGGGCAAAAATGTTTGAAGAAATAATGGCTGAAAACTTACCAAATGTGATGAAAAACAATCTACATGCCCAAGAAGCTCAAGGAACTCCAAGTATAATAAACTCAGAGAGCCACACCTAGACTCGTCATAATCAAACTACCGAAAGCCAGAGCCTCAAAAGCAGCAAGAGAAGAAAGAGACTCATCGCATTGGAGGGATCCTCGGTAAGATTAACAACTGGTTTCTCATCCAAAGAAACCACGGATGCCAGAAAGCCTCCATTCAAATTGCTGAAAGAAAGACTGTCAACCAAGAATTCTCTACCAACAAAACTGTCCTTCAAAAGTGAGGAAGAAATTAGGGCATTCCCAGATAAACAAAAACTGGAAGAATCTGTCACTAACAAACCTACCCTATGAGAAATATTAAAGGAGGCCTTTCAGACTGAAATGAAAGCACACTAAACATTAACTCAAATACACGTGAATAAAGAGCCCAAAAAAGGTAACTACATAGGTAAATATAAAAGACGGTATAAATAGGTTGTAACACTTTTTTCTCTAATCTGATTTAAAAAACAACTGCATTAAGCAGTAATTATAAATCTGTGTTGATAGGCATATCATGGAAAAAGATGTTAATTTGTGTGACAATAATAGCAGGAGGGAACAGGGAGAAATAAAGCTTTATATCAAAGCAAAGATTGTGTATACTAGTTGCAAAGTTGGTGTTAACCCAAACTATGTTATTATCAGTTAAGATGTTAACTGTTAACACTTAGGGTAGCTTCTAAAAAAATAACTCAGAAAAAATAAAGTAAAAGAAATGACAAGAGAGTGAAAATGTATAAAAACTATCTAACACAAAATAAGGCAGCACTGTAGGAACAAAGAAACAAAACCGACATGACCTAGGAAACCAAGAGCAAAATGACAGACATAAATCCTACCCTATCAGTAATGACATTAAATGTAAATGGATTAAACACTCCAATTAAAAACTGGTCCAATTACATGCTCTCTACAAGAGAAACATTTTAGATTCAAAGACAAACAGACCAGGGGTGCCTGGGTGGCTTAGTCAGTTGAGTGTCTGACGTCCACTCAGGTCATGATCTCACAGTTGGGAGTTCGAGCCCTGCATCAGGCCGCTGCTGTTAGCCCAGAGCCCACTTCTGATCTGTGTCTCCCTCTTTCTGCCCCTCCCCCACTCGTGCGCGTACACGTGCGCTCTTTCTCTCTCTCTCTCTCTCAAAAATAAATAAACATTGAAAAAAAAAGGCTAAAAGTGAAAGGCTGGAAAAAGATATAGCATGCACTGGTAACCAAAAGAGTGCTGGAATGATTATACTATCAGACAAAACAGACTTTAAGACAAAATTTGTCACTAAAGACAAAGAATGAATTTTATAATGATAAAAGGGCTCGTCCACCCATAATTGCATATATGCACTTAACAACAGAGCCCCAAAATACATGAAGCAAAAACCGACACAACAGAAGAGAGAAATACACAATTCAACAATATTGGAGACTTCAATATCCCACTTTCAATAATGCATAGAATAACTAAACATACAAGGAAAAAGACTTAATCAACATACAAATCAACTAGACCTAAGAGATACCCACAGAATACTCAATAGCAGAATATACATTTTTTTTATTTTTTTAATATTTATTTATTTTTGACAGAGACAGAGCATGAGCAAGGGAAGGGCAGAGAGAGAGGGAGACAGAGAATCCAAAGCAGACTCCAGGCTCTGAGCTGTCAGCACAGAGCCTGATGTGGGGCTTGAACTCAGACCATGAAATCATGACCTGAGCCGAAGTTGGACGCTCAACCGACTGAGCCACCCAGGCACCCCCAGAATACACATTCTTCTCCAGCACATACAAAACATTCTCCAGGGTAAACCATATGTTAGGCCGTTAAAAAGTCTCAATAAATTTAAAAGAACTGAAATAATACAAAGTATGTTCTCCAACCATACGGAATGAAATTAAAAATCAATAACACAATGGTGGGTCTTAGACTGCTGTGCTGTTCAGTCTCATTTCCTCTTGCGTTTCACTTCTTCATATCCTTCCCACTCACTGCTGATAGTGTCTTTGTATAGTAACCCCCCCCCCCACTGTTGTAGATGCTAATTTGCCCTTATAATCTATTAGAAGTTTGGAGATGGAACCATCGAACTTGCAGAACAAAAGAATAAGGCTCAGTATAAAACCACAAGGGGCTCTGCCTTGAAGAATCAGGAAGCATTAGTGATCAGTATTTGGAGCATCTTATTCTAGCCACCTAGGAGCCAGCCTAGTTCTTAGGCAGGCAAGGTTAACGGGCAGCCTAAAGGCCCAGGAAGGCACCAGTATAATGCAAATCAGTTTCATGACAACCAGTGGTTAAGAAACATTACTTCTTCCATTATTAAGGAAAAAAAATTCCCAGCCTTCTGATATAAAGATGTTCAACATTCCTTTATAAGCCAGTCAGACTAACAAAAGGAAGACTTCTCTTTTTACATATTTTGCTCTAAATTCCAATTTCCTTTGAGGATATGCCTTCCCATAAAAAGAACATCATCAATCTTACCCTTCCCTGTACTGTTTTATACTTAAAATCACTATCACAGGGTTTTACGCTCTCACATTTTTCTAAACTACTTCATGAACATGTTTTTGTCTCCTTAACCAGACTTAAAGCCCTTGAGGGGAAAAAAAGGCCATTCATGTTTCATTCTCCTTTTTGTAGTTCCCTACCCGCTCAGAGAGCAGTGCTGGGCTCATTAATGCTCCCTTAACAAAAACTGGTTAACTCAGAGGGTCATACGGGTGTGTCCTAATATACTGGTGTGTCCCAAACAACTTCTAGGTGTGCCAAGATAACAACCCCTTTGGGTCTGGGGCAGGGGGTGCAGTGGTTAGAGGTTGGGGTAGCAGGAGCACCTCAATGTGTGCATCACCATGTGAAAAAGGCTGGGAAACACTGAGTTAAGGGACTAATTAGAAACACTGCTGAGGGGCACCTGAGTGGCAGTCAGTTGAGCATCCAACTCTTGACTTCGGCTCAGGTCTTGATCCCAGGGTCGTGGGATCATGGGATTGAGCACAGCATCGATGCTTAAGACTCTCTCTCTCTCTCTCTCTCTCTCTCTCTCTCTCTCTCTCTGCCCCTCTCCCCCCACTTGCACACGTGTGCTCTCTCTCTCTCAGAAACAAACACACAACAACAAAAAAACCCTGGGTTAAAGGACTAATTAGAAACACTGCTGAAAAGAACTAGAAAGAGACTGAATGTCCATAAAAAAGATGAAGCTCCTCATGTACCAACTAGAAAATCTTCCAAGACACGTAAGTGAAAGCCAGCAAGATCCAGGCAGTATGTAAAACATGCTACCATCCACGTAATAAGGAGGATACACACACTTCACGGATTACCTATGCATACGGTACGCCTTTACGGGTACACCACATTGGCTGGCCCTGAAGGGAACCCAGGAGGTAGAGATGGAGATGGGAAAACTTATCCCAATGAACCCACTGAACTTCTGAATTTTAAAGCATGTGACGAATTCTATTTTAGAGGGGGAGAGAGAGTGGGTAAGGGAGGCAGGGAGGGGAAGGGGAAAGGGAAGGGAGAGAGGGAGAGAGAGAGAGACAGTCTCAAGCAGGTTCCACTCAGTGCAGGGCTTGACGTGGGGCTCGATCCTACAACCCTGGGATCATGACATGAGCCGAAATCAAGAGTTGACACTCAACCCGACTAAGCCACCCAGGTCCCCCCAATAATTTTTTTTAATGTTTATTTATTTTTGAGAAAAAGAAAGACAGAGTGTGAGCAGGGAAGGGGCAGACAGAGAGGGAGACACAGAATTCAAAGCAGGCTCCAGGCTCTGAGCTGTCAGCAGCCCCGATGCAAGGCTCAAACTCATGAACTGTGTGATCATGACCTGAGCCGAAGTCAGACGTTTAACCGACTGAGCCACCCAGGCACCCCCAATAAACTTTTTAAAGTTGCCAAATCCACCTATGCCTAGTAATGACTATTTTCTATGCAAAACACCTTTATGACTAAGTCAAATGTTGAGTTAAAATAAGAAAAGCAAGATCTGGTTGCTGGTTACCCAGCTGTGTTCTCTTTGTGAAAGTCCACTGAGCTCTACACTTAATTATGATCTGTGTATAATATACCTCAATAAAAAGTCAAACATAAAATGAAAAGGTTACTTAGGTCAACTGTCTTTTTGTTCCCTTATTAAAAGGCCAGTACATTTCATTTATTTGCCTAAAAAATTGTTTCAAATTGTTCAGCAATGTTTCTCAAAAGCAACCTCCTATGACTGAGATGTCATGCCGAGCCCGTGTGACAAGGGGGCTCAGGTCTGCCTGCTCTGCTTCTCCATCAGTAGTAACGGCCTCCAGTCCCACATTCTCACTCTGGGCTGGGAGGGTTCAGTAAGCACTGAGGAGCATTACTAAAAACCACCTTATGGTTTACTGCATTGCAATTACATTTTTAAATTATGAAAATGAAAGTCTTTAAAGCCACTTATCAAAAATGACAAAGTCACAAAAGATGCAGATGGAGGCTGTGCAAACAGTCCAGACAGAAGGAGGCTACCTACAGAGGCATGACCGTCAAATCCAACACCTGACCTGAGGGTGCTTCTGTGATGGAGAAGGGAGAACTGTTACCCAGGACTTTGCTGCATCAACAGGTAAAATCGGAATATAAACGGCAGGTTGAAGTCTCCGTGTTGAACTGAACTTAGGCTATACTATGGTCATATGAGAGCATTTCCCCACTCTTAGTCAAAATACAATTGATGTTAGTTAAAGTAAAGGGCCACAATGTTAAGTTACTCTTAAATGAGGGACAGGTCTATGGCCCTGTATGCGGGGACAGGGGGAGACTCAGCAGCAGTGGCAAATGATCATGCGAACAGGGTAAAATGTTAACAGGTTAATTTGAGTCCAGGGTGTGTGGATGTGCTTTCTGTTGTTTTTTTTTCTGTGAAATTAAAATTACTTCCAAATAAAGTCTTTTAAAACCATGTATTAATAAATTACTACCAATAAGAATCAAAACAAGCTTAGAAATGAATCTGGATTTTGATTATGACAGTTGCCTCTCATGAGGCATTTTAATGCCAAGGCACTATTTCAATTTGCAAAAAAAAAAAAAAAAAGTAAAAATTACACCTTCTGGCTAGATTTATAAGAGCTAAATAAGTACCTTCCAAGACCTAAAGCTTAACATAATTGTCTTTAACATAAGACTCCACCTCAGTAATTTCTCATAATGTGAACCTTAATGGAGAAACTAGATTTACAGGAAGTTTAATAAAAGTTCTCATCCACATGAGGGATTAATCTTGCTTGAGTGGCAAACACAATGATAAATCCTAGCTAACGATGTAGGTTAAGAGCACTTAAAGCCCTACCAAAAAAGAAAACAGAAATCAAAGGTCTAATAAAATGGTACATGTCCCAATAGATCTAATTCGTAGAAATGACAATGATGAAGGACTACACATGAAAGGCAAAACTTTAAATTTACAGAAAAACATACGGGAGACAATTCCCATCCCTCCAGGAAGGGAAAATTTCTTACACAAAAAAGCACAAGCCATACAGGAGAAGAATGAGAAATTAAACTACACTCAAAACTCACGATTTGCATGTGAAGTAAAGCCACATTTAAAGGGAAAGGACGAGTCACTTTTGGGGAGAGGACAGGCCCCTGCAAAAGGAGCTCGCAAACTGGCAGCACCCAGGAAAAGCTCTGTCGTCATCAGGCCTGTAAACACATGGAGAGCAGCAGCGACACCACCCAGAGCTAACTGTCCCCTGGCTGCCCACATGTCCTCCACACCCCCCAGAGATCCTAGGGACAGGGAACTGGCCAGGGAGGGAGCCTCCTCTCCACCAGATCCCTTTAACTAATAAAATCATTCACCAGGTGCCTCCAGGCAAAGAGGTGGCCTCCAGTGTCCAGAAAGGAGGATCCTCAGCACCCAGCTTCAGACCTTAGAGAACTTTGGCGATTACGAGAGGACAGCCCTAAAACTACCTCCCAGCCCCTGCAGCCCTAGGACAATACTTTCTAACAACATCCTGGCACTAACGCTAGCTGAGAGTTCTGGATAAACAAGACGCTGGCCCCAGCGACATCTATCTAGCAGGATGTAAGATATAACAGCGCCACAACACTAAGACACAGATTGTTAAAAATTCACTCTCAAAGGTACGCCTATTGTCTACAATTCAGCAGGACGGCTAGCTTCTCAGAGATCAGGGAGAGAGAGGGTAAAACATTCCAAAATACACAAGGCACTACATGTTTTAACTATAATGAAGCATGTTAAGGTTATAACTACTATATTAAGGATGGGAGGAAATGCAGAAACACTGCCAGCTGTATTCTTAAAACTGCATGACATCCCCAAATAGTTTCCTTGCTGCAAAAATCCAATGCAACAGAAATGCCCCCTAGATCCAGTGAGGAGGTCGGGGGCGGGGGGGGGGGGGGGGGGACACACACACACAGAGATCAGAGGTTTCGCTCAAATGACATCTGGATGTACCTTTTATAATTAGAAACAACATGAAAACTACTTCCGGTATTCTTGAAAATGTCCACTTCCCTAACAGTTCAAATGAAAGAAACAGTTATTAGGAAACCTTTAAAAGCAAGTCTTGGGGCAGAAGGCAAGTACTGGCAGGAATACAATTTCTTCACTCAAGCCCTTGAGAAAATTAACTCATAACAAAAGCTAACAGTTCACATCAGAAAGTAGGTTTCTTTTTCTTGGGCAGAGGTCTAGAAATTCCCTCTGTTCATCACAACTATCAGTAGTGTTTATCAATTTAAACACAACTACAACCTAAATAATTTTTTCCATTCTGACTAATATCAGATCCTGTAACTGCAAGCAAGAGGTGCACATCTGCCAATAAAAACAGAAAAGTCAAAAGCTAACTCATGTTCTCGAGAGCATTTAAAGAGAAAACATCTACAAGTAGACTTCCTACAAAAAATTGCATTTGTGTGTCCAGATAAGTCAGAGATTGCCTACCCACTATCCTCAAAGGAACAACCTTACTGCAAACTTACAGACTACAAATAAAGGTCTAAAATGTCAAGGTTTAAAGTAAATGCAAAACCAAATGCTAATGGCTTTTTTTAAAATATCATTACTCATTTTATCAATTCTAAACATGTTAAGTTTCAATACTGTGTGGGTCAACAAGCGACATGAGAGAAGTCAGGCCTTTGGGAGAACAGGGACAGCGAAAGTTGATACAACTGTAATCACATCTACAGATTCAGCAATACTCAGATTAGATGAATTTTCCAGATAACTGTGAAAATATCACTGTGACCTACAGTGAAACGTATCATTTCTTTGGGCTCCAAATGCCATGATTTATTAACTAAGGCATGAGGACAAAAGTATAGAAGGTATGTCCTGCAAATGAAGGCTGAAAGATACTAAAAGGGAATTCAAATTTAAAAAACTAAGGTAAGAATGTGTAATAACTTAATACCAACTTCAAGCCTTAGAGAAGGTATCATCACTAGTTTCCTGCAATTGGCTCATAACTGATGATGAAATTAACCGGTTTTTTTTCTTCTGTTCTTACCTCATAAGACCAGACACACTGCACCCCCGCAAACCTCCGGACACATCTTCCCACCTCCACGTCCTCGTGAGTCGTGTACATTTCCCGGAGACACTTTCCAATGTGCGGCACCATTCTCCGGAGAACCTCCCGGCTCATGATCACACCGGGCCCCCCCATGCAGAAGTTCTCACCGGGTTCCAGGGCCAGTTTCCCCATCTCTTCCGTGGTGCCCAGTCCTGTCTGCCCGAGAAAGAGGGGCTCACTGCTATTCAAACTCCTCAGAAAATTCTCCAGACGGTCTCCTTTGATATACACGTCATCATCTGCTCTCATAAACCATTCATACTTGTCCAGGTAGTGGTCATGCATGTACTTGAGCATCATGAAAGACTTCTTCTGGGTGGGTAGGAGTCGTCCACGCCCCGTAGTGGCACTATCGGAATTGGTATCGAGGTGTCTGAACCCTCACTAGAGAAGAATTCGACTTTCCCAGGAATTGTCTTGGACCATGTTCTGGAATTAAAATAAGCATCAGTGAGAGAACAGTTTATTTCAAGCTTCTCATTTCCAGAAATCCACAGATCTACTCATGTTGAAGCACTGTGTGTTCAGAAGGAATGATAAAAAGCTACCTGATCTGCTTGCTTCCCCTTACCAGAAGTCCAAGCTATGGGGTATTGCAAGGCCCAAGTTCATTTTCAAAAGAATCTCACCAAAAAAAGATTAATGAAGTGTTAAAATATTTCCGGGATAACTAAGTTTTAAGCTGTGGCTGAAAACCAAATTGCCGGGGCACCAAGGTTTCAACACCCAGGTTAATTTTCTGATACTATCAACCCCCTACCTATAAACTCCTCCACTCCAGAAGACAATTAAAAATCAAATTCTTCATTCAGCAAAGTTTCTTTGGATGCATATCAATGCCAAGTATGTGCTAAGCCAGGGGATGCAGGGCGAACAAAACACAGATGCCAACTTATAGAGCAGTCATCAGGAGAGACAGACGTTTATCAAAGGAGTCACACACAAATGTACATACTATTATGAATTAAAACAAGTGCTCTGAAAGGCGCACAGCCTTCAAGAGCAAACACACAGAAAGATCACAAACTAGACACACAGTGCAGAGAATGCTTCCTGGAGACAGGGTGAATGTGAAGGATGAGATACAGACCCAGGATGCAGCAGAGGAAAGGGATGGCACAGAAACGGGTGAACGCTGAGTATTCCACGGTCTTCAGGGGTGGAGGAGAGGGTTGGGGCCACTGGGCGGGAACTGCCACAGCAGCCTGGACGGGGGGTGCCAAGGGTAACTGCACGTCCCATTGTCAGAGGAGAGATTAGAAATGAACGAAAAGGAAACAAAGAATCCTGCACCTGCACAACTGATTTAAGGCCATCGTGTTCCAACTTTCCTTATGCCTTCCTCATTTAATGTAGTAAGAGCTGAAGCAGTCCAGCTACAAATATGCATTTATACAGACTACTTCTAGGAAAAACATCGCAGAACATAAATGAAGCAGTCAATGAACAGTACATAAATGAAGCAGATCAAAAAAGGTCTGTTCCCAGGTGATATTCTCTCCAATATATTTTTATTTTGCTTATCCATTACAATCATATGTATTATAGTGAAAAGTGAACTTGAAGGGTCAATGAAAACCACACATCTTACATGAAAGGTCTTAGGGAGAGAAATTCTTGTAAAAGACATATACCAACCCCCAGAGGAGAGGTACAGAAGTAGGGGAGTGGGGAGGGACTAAGATAAAGAGCTTTCTCTTTTTATTCTGTGTATCTTCAAATGAAGGAAAGTTTTTATAAGCAGGATATTATTGGGGGGGGCGGGTTAACTGTGCTAAAATATATGTAACTTGAAATTTACCATTTTAACCATTTTTTAAGTACTACTGTTCAGTGGCATTGAACATATTCATATTGTTCTTCAACATCACCACCATGCATCTCCAGAACGTTTTCATCTGCAAAACTAAATTTCTAAAGTACAGTATTATTTTTGTAATTTTTAAATGATCTACAATGAATTACTTAAAAAACCAATTACTGGCTTTTAATTCTTCTCCTAACCCAAATATAAGGAATACAAAATGACTTCAAATTTCTCTCATTCAAGCAGAAGAGGAATTCGATGAACTTGTCAAACATGCTTCTCAAAAAAATCCAAGGATTAAATACATATCGTTTTTCGTCAAAGCTAGGAAGTCGACTGTAAGACAAACCATTGTTTTTTGTGCCAATAACAAGGAAAAAACAGTGCCAATCATAATCACATGATGCCAGCAACTGTAAAACGCATCCTGTTTCAGCGATGTTAAAATGTGGGGGGAAATGTGCATCTTAGAATGATGTAAGACAGTCGTAGTAATGTTTTTCCCTTAATGCCTGTGGATTTAAAATGGACCTATGGAGTCTTATGCCATTTACAAAACTCAGCATATATGGTACCTGATGGGACTACAGATGCTGTACTCCCATTTTCACAAAGGATAAGCTCCCAAAAGAATGGATGAAAAGTAAACATGGCAGGAATGGAGCAACTAATTTAAGGAGAAACCAACCCTTTCCATAAAGAGATAAGTCTATTTAAAAATGAGAATGAACTGGGGGCACCTGGGTGGCTCAGTCAGCTGGGCGTCCAGCTTTGGCCCAGGTCATGATCTCATGGTTTGCAGGTTCGAGCCCTGCATCGGGCTCTATGCTGACAGCTCAGAGCTTGGAGTCTGCTTCGGATTCTGTGTCTCCCT
This sequence comes from Panthera tigris, assembly GCF_018350195.1. Classification (NCBI taxonomy): domain Eukaryota; kingdom Metazoa; phylum Chordata; class Mammalia; order Carnivora; family Felidae; genus Panthera; species Panthera tigris. The sequence continues at coordinate 19,477,695 of NC_056665.1, forward strand.
GTCTGCCCTTCCCCCGTTCATTCTCCCTCCCTCCCTCCCCCCAAAAATAAATAAACATTAAAAAAAAAATTCTAAGCATGAGAATGAACCACAGTCTACACAGAATGTATAATAACTGAAAGACACCCTTCTGACGTGGTAATCTAGAGGGGAGATGACTTCCCAGCCCCAGGAGGTGGGTGACAATGAAGATGTACTAAGAGGACCGCCATCCAGGTCAAGGAGCCTCTGATTCCTTCCTCTAAGAGAAATGATTTTTGTTTGGGAGTCATATCAATTATTTGAAAAAGTAAATAATTTCAGTGGTTGGCACATAACAAGTCAATAAATCCTGCTCACTTGCATTAAAAAAAGTGACTTAAAGTGCTGTGTGTGTGTGTGTGTGTGTGTGTGTGTGTGCGCGCGCAAGTGTGAGCACACCTCCATGCAGAAAAGAGCAGAAACCATTTCTGTCTCTGAGACACCTCCAAGTGAGTTTCTAATCACTTTCCATAACACTCTACCATTTCCTGCCATTCCTACATGAAGAACCGGACTTAATCAGACCCAACCAGAAAACAATTAAGAGGTAAAATTCACAGGCCTGCTGGAGTTCAAATATACTACCATCCATGGTCCCTCTGAAATGTAGTTTAAAGCTAAAGAGTCTGCATTATCTCATAACTGATTACACATGGATAGTGAATAAAATCAACCTAACTTCAGCTTCTACCCAACTGCTTCTGAACTAAAATGTGATTAATAAAACAGACCAAGTTCAAACCGGTAAGTACTAAAGTACAGGGGTTGGGTGAGCTCAGAAGCCGTTAAGATATTAAAGCACCATGATATTGAGACATGGGATGAGTAAGACAACGTCCGCCTTCAAAAGAATAACCTACTCAAGACACAACACGCGTGTCACAGTTAGGAGGACAGGCTCTGGAATCAGGCTTGTGGGGTGACCGTCCTGGCCCCACTTTGGGTGAGCCACTCTGTGCTTCCCTTTCCTTATCTGCAAGCTGGGGGCTGGGATAATAATGGCACCTACCTTAATAGGGCTGTTGTGAGGGTCAGATGGACCCTTCTATCTCAAGTGCTCAGATGTCGGCCTGGCACGCAGTAAGCATAACAGAAGGGTGATTTACTGGGGAAGACGGCAGTTTGCAAATAAGACGGTGAAAGAGAAAATGAAGGACACAAGGGAGCGTGGGCTGGACCCGGGACAGCCCGTCACAGGATCACACGCCAGCGCGGAGGCGCTGTGGAAAATGCTGCTTCTCACGTTGCTGGCTGAAAACCTGACACTCAAGCCAGCTATTAGAATTCCGTTTTGCTGTCAATCTCAGACAACATCAGGGTATAAGTCTAAGGAGACTTCAACTTTAAAAGTGTTTTCACTTCTGAATGCTGGAATCCTTTGTAGGAGACTGAGGATGGAAACCCCTCCCGGTCCGGGCCCACAGCGCCCGCGCCCCCGCGGACAGAGCAGGCAGAGAAAGTGCCGACGGTACAACCGGCACCCAGGCGATTAATGCCCGCGCTGTGACTTGAAATGGTGTAATTTGTCTAAGAAGAGAAGCCAATTAATTTTAAAAACAGACAATCTAACCTCAAACCATCCTTTAAAGCCTCTCTGCAGTTTTATGGCAACTCCACCCAATTATTATCTTTTCCTTTTTAGGTAACCCAGGGAAAAACCTCAAGCTGCCCTTTTCTGTTCTAAATGACTGGCAGTTTGAGGGAAATCTCTCAGAACGAATTTCTGTAAATCCTCCAATCTTAAGAAATGATGACCGTTTTCACTTAGGGTGCCTTTGGCTTCAAGAGCTCCATCCAGTTAAAGGCTTCTGGAACAGAGATCATGATTCACCATCCTGGGGGAACGGGGCGGGGGGAGGGGGGCCTGTAATAATGGCTAAGAAGTGAAGGAAGCACACTGCTCAAGCAGCAGGCTGGCCCTCCTTCCGTGAGAGAACCAGGTCCAGTTCCTTAATTTTCATAAGCAAACGTCAACCTTGCCACTGACACGTTTGTTACCGGGAGCAAAGAGCTCTCACTTGATTGAAACCACAGAACGTTTGCAGAGGCCCTCGCCAGCTAGCTCAAGTTTCAGTGGACCGATAACCAACTCTAGCTAAAGGCACAGATAAGACAACTGAAATCTGAGAGAGCCAAGAAAGCTATGAGCCCTTCCTCAGGGCTTCTAAACGCTATCCCTCCACCAAGTTAAATCACAGTTAAGTAATGCAGCTAGACGATAATTAGCTTCGCTAAGGGATGCCTTTGCTGACTTAAGACTTCATATAGTCCCCCTTCCCATTCAGTTACCATTTTAAGAAAAACTACATAAAATACATTTCTGTATAAAACTGCATCTATAGCAGGACTCCTGTCCTAAGTACACATTCGTAATCCATGGGCAAAAAGCAGGCAAGAGTATATACTTGTGATGTGGATTATTAAGGGAACAAAAGTACATATACAAAAATAAAATATGTTACAACTTTGCCCCAAAGTGCTTACTATGGTTATTTGTGGTTGGAGGATCAGAAGGCATTTAATTTTCTTCATGTTTTCTACATTTCTAAATTTTCTGCAACAGAAAGGTGTATTTAGAACTGGGAAAAAAAATTTTTAATCTGGAGAAAAGCTTTAAGCTAAAAAGCATCCAAAGAAATGAAAAGATAGGACAACAGAAAATTCTACTTTTATAATAAACATTTTTCTATTCTATCCAGTGGACAAAAACTCAGTAAGACTGAATACTTTTCCTGCACATTTTCTGAATTTGAATAGCTATAGTAATTCTTATAAAAAGAGGAGCTCTTCTGTGATTTCCCCAAAATCACGATTAAATACATTTAAAAACATAAGAGACTCTTAAATATGGAGAACAAACAGAAGGTTACTGGAGGGGTTGTGGGGAGGGGGGATGGGCTAAATGGGTAAGGGGCATTAAGGAACCTACTCCTGAAATCATTGTTGCACTATATGCTAACTAATTTGGATGTAAATTTTAAAAATAAAAATAAATAAATAAATAAATAGATAGATACATTGTCAGACAGTTACAGTGATACATTTGAAAGGACGCACGATCAAATCATCTCAGAACCTGGAGTCACGGAAGGAAGGGAGAATATAGTTTTTCCCCTCGTAGAACTGATAGATAATAGGAATTGAATGTATGTATTTCTATTCTTGCAATACAGAAAAGATTTCAGCTAACCTAACCAAAAGGCATACAGTACAATAACAGAAGCGAGAAAACGAGGCTGAAGAAAAATAAAAGTAGGGTCGTGGGAGCAAGGCAGGAAAGTGGTACCTATACCAGGGAAGGCAAAACCCTGCCTGGGAGGGGCTGCCTGCTCAGCGCTGTGCCCACAGGAAACACTCAACCAAGGGGAGTCCTCTGAAAAGATGCCAACTAGAACAAGGGAGCCCGCGTGATGAGACCAACTGCCATCACGTGGTCTCTACGTCCGCTAACAGTGGCCCAAATCGGCAGCACGCCTTCCAGCAGGCAACCAAGAGAGGTCACAGGACTGTGTCCCACTGCTCAGGGTTAAGTGAAGTAACTATTCCAGACAGGGAGACCTGACAGAAACTTCTCCGCGGGGTCACGGTAGAGAGAGAAGGGCAAACGTGGTGAGCATCGTCACAGGAAGCGCAAGCTTGATGAAGCAGCAAGTAGTCTCAGCTCACCCTCCCAAAAAATATGTGGAGGACAGCATGCACTTGAGCAGGCAGAGCAGCCATGCACTTGAACTTGACCAGGCCTAGTGAAAACTCAGAGGTCTTCCAAGGCTACCAAGTGAAGGCTCAAGGCCTCTCCTGGCCCTGAAGGAGTGCCCTCTGGCAGGAGGCTGCAAGCATTACTCAGTCCATTACCTCTGCCCTGTCCTAGGATGAGGGACCAGCCCTGCAGCCAGCACCCTTAGCCATAGGTTTCCCTTCCTCTGTCTGCCTTCCGGATACACGGCTTCCTCTTGTAAAGTCTTTAACCGTCTTATTGCAACACCTTATGACGTGAGCAATCTCAATTCTTTTTAGAATTACATGGGGAAATAGAAAAGAAATCACAAATGGTGGGAAAATATTTTTTAAAAGAAATCAAATTATACTCTTTACCATTAATCCTTAAAAAGCACACTAAAGGTGAAAGCAAGCATTAAGGAGACTTTTTTTTTTCCGTTCAATAAAGCTGTTGGCGGGTGGATTACAGCTTCCCACCTCCACAATGGCCTGGCCACTAGCCCAGGAGGCAGCTCCAAGGTATTAAGAGCTAACAGCAACCTGCCCTTTGAGCCCAGGCTCACAGCAAACAATGGGAATACTCATCAGTACAGACCACAAAAAACGCCCTCTTTGGAACCTAAGAATCAAAATTTGGAGTGTTAATAACAGAAGGCAAATTCTAACCTAATGATACATTTCCAAAGCTTCAAATGTTGGAAAGCTACCTTAGTTTGTATTTTGCTGTTGTGCACTTAAAAGTATAAATATGCAACTAATTCTTAATCGCATGAACAAAATTCGTTTTCAAATTTAATTCTAAGCAAAAAAACCCAAACAACAACAGCAAAAAGTGTTGCTTAATGCAAACAATAAAACCACCCCGAACCTATTTTGGCCCACCCCCTTACAAGTCAGTGTTCCTGTTATCAAGGCACTTCCTGGTATCGAACCACTGAACAGCAGCCCACGGCCACCCAGCAACCAAGCAGTTACCTAGTGCGGTGTACCATGCTAAGGGCATTTGAAACTCAGCCTATGGGGGCACCTGGGTGGCTCAGTTGGTTAGGTGTCCAAGTCGGCTTCAGCTTGGGTCATGATCTCATAGTTCATGGGTTCAAGTCCACACTGTTAGCGCAGAGCCTGCTTGGGCTCTCTCTGCCCCTCCCCCACTTGCATACACATGCTCGCGCTCTCTCTCTCTCAAAATAAATACACTTTAAGCAAAACAAAGTAACTCAGTCTGTGATAGTTCAATGGGGTGTGTTGAGGTATTGCCACCCACATATTCCAGATGAGGGGATGGAGGCTCAGGGCCAGGTAAGTAATTTGCCCAAGGTCACAAGGCTAATGAAAGTCGAAGCCAGAATGCAAATGGGGTCTGACTCTAAAGGCTCTGCTGGCCAGCTTCTGGCTTTTTCATCCCGCGCAGTTATTTCCAGGTTAGCACCCACATTTCCTTTGCAGACCATACTCCACTGATAAGGCTGAGAAAACAGAGTCATCACAGACACGGGGAGCACACTTACAACCACTTAAGCCACTTCCACTGTGTCTGCCTGGCAGAAACCTGCCTGTTAAGGACACCTCTTCAGAGTCTAAGCTGGATTTAACTGAAGGTCAGAAGACTCTACTCAAATGGTAGCTTCCGAAACCCTCCTTCCGTGTGGGTCCCTTCGCTACTGTAAATCCTGCCCAATCATTTTCCCCACAGCAGGTTGGAAACACAGAAAACCCCAACACAAAAGCCGCCTTCACACCTGGGTTCTACTTACAAAGCAATCGTTTTAATGGCATTAATAACTACATTTCCATTCATCTTCAGGCTTTGGGTTTGCAAGCCTAGGACTGCATCAAATCAGAGCAGTGGACACCTTATATTTTTAATCATCCACAAACCAAGGTCCTCAGCTACAGAACAAATACCATCGCTATAAATGCTTCAGAAAGGACACTGAATTAAGGTAAGTAGATGGACAGTTTCAGGATTTATAAATCATAACTAAGTTTTTTATTCCTCCCAATTCCACCCACATCCACAAAAAGACACTGGCAGATGGAAACACTGATATTGACATCCACATATGGAAGGGGGGGGGGACTGGGAAGTTAGAGTAACTGAGGAAAATATAGTTACAGTAACCAAATAAATACTTTTCAGTGCAGGATTAACTGTTACTTGCAAAAAAGAATGACCTCTGACCCCAGCCCCAGGGAGCCTACTGTGCCCAAGTTACAGGTACCTACAACCTAACTCGCTGGAAACTGCACTCATTTCCTTCCAAGGGCTCTTCCCTCCTCCCCCTCATCCCCCTCCTCCCTCCTCCTCCCCCCTTCCTCTTTTTTTTTTTTTTAACTGTAGTTCTGTAGATGTATTACAAAATAATTGCTCACTATAGTAAAACACAAAAGTACAGAAGAGGGCCAAGAAGAGTATGAAAAATCCTCAGCATCATTGTGTATAGATGCTTTCACACTTTCTTTTCTACGCTACACAAACATAAGATTATTTTGATTTTAAGCAAAAATGGAACCCATACTGGGCATACAATTTTATAAACTACTCTTAAATTTAAGTATATTGTGAATCTCTCTTCATTTCAGTCAACGTATTTGAGCCACTTGATTTTTTGTGGCTAGAGAGACATCACAGTATAGATAAACTTGGGAAATCAATTATGGTCCACAGTTCCTCACGCAGGACACCAAAGACACTTGAAATTTCCACTCCTTACATACATCTTCAAGCACATCTTTAAATCCCTTTGAAAAATTCTAGAGGAAATGCTAGATTTCAGGTCCCAGCCTCAAAATGAACAATCTCGTTCCTTCACTACTTCCTGCTATTCCACATTTCTGGGAATCTGTTGTCTCTGTCTCAAAAACTCCTATTCATCCTTCAAGACCAAGTGAGGGAAAGGGGGCAGGAGAGTGTGGGTGAGGCCTTTCCTGATCGCCTTCATAAATCAGCACAGGCCTCTTTCTCCTGTGTTCCCACCCCAGTGAGCCCAGGCACCCAGTGAGCCCTTATCATGAAGTATTTCCATTTCTTTCCTTCCCTGGATGACAAACCCTGCAAGGATAGAATTATTAATTCGTTTCCAATAAAGACCACCTTAATGAATGGACAGGGGAAGTGAAAATACAACCTTGTATCATCTTCTGTCGACAGCCACAGCTATCCCTACTTGGAACATTCTGACTATTTGAGGGCATCAAGCTCTGAAAGCATGGCATAGAAAACTAAACTCTTCATCAGGATCACGTATTCCAGCGGTCATCTTATACAGGCAATTCACAATGTGAAATGGGTTGTGCTCCGTAAGTTCATTTACAGGTTGATTATTCGGATTATAGAAGGCAGTCGGTAAATTTTTGCCAAACCGAATTCTATCTGAGAAAGAAAGTATTGCTCTAAACTGTCTCGAGATAAGCACGGTTTACTGGGTTCAAGAATAAGGAAAGGAACCCTGAGGTTTGCTCATTAAGGTTGGTAAAAGAACAGTGTGCCTTCACTGAAAGCATTAGGAAGAGGCCATTAACTGGTATAACAACATCTTGCAACAAGATTCCTATATCTCCAGCTAGTGTTTCTCAAACTTTCTTCCCACAGTTCCCTACAGACTGATGCTAATCTTTAATGGTGCCCTTTATCACTCCCAGGGCAAAGAAGGGAAACCATCCACCTCTTTCCTCTGAGAAAGTAAAGAAAGAACAAAACAGTTCCCCATCTTCAGCCCAGGGGAGGTAAGAATCAAGACAAATGAAAGGTGTTGGATTAGCTTAACGTTCTGGGCATAAGAAAGGACTAAAAAGCAAAGTACGTATGTTTTTTTTTTCTTTTTTTATCAAACCATTAATTAAAAAGAAAACCCAAACGGTATCAAAACTCTCCCAGCAAGAACAGGTAAGTGTAGCCAAGAAATGCTTGAAACAGAAGAGGAACAAAGAAGAACTTGTCTACCGGATATTAAAAAATTATTCAACTTCCAATCATTTCAATGGGTGGTACTGGCACAAGAACAGAGAGAAAGATCAGTGAACAGAATAAGAAGTCCAAAAACATACCCAGGAATTCTGAGTATGATGACGATGGCATTTCATATTGGTAGGGAAATGGGAGATTATTCAACAGATGGTACTGAGACAATGTACTATTTGGGGGAAAAAATGAGATTGAGATTATTTCTACCCCTTCTAGAATCAGCAAAAAAATGTTGCTTTTAACAATCTCTACAGGGCAATAACCTTCTGAGCTTGAGCTTGGTGTGTGTGGGGGGGGGACCCTAAAATCAGAAAGGTAAAGACGGAACTACATGAACTTCTGTGTATCAAACACCATAACTAAGAACAAAGAATAAAATATGGAAATAATAGGAACTGTAGCTAGTAACAAAAGACCCAAAGAACACAGGGTTCTGATGATCAGTCACTAAATGACCTAACAAATCACTCGGAGGAATCAAGGTACCATTCTGAAGTGAAATTGCAGAGAAAACAAATACTCTAGAATATGAGTCAAAATGAATTTCTTTATATATTTGTAAAACCCCAGCTATGCAGAACCCTTAGGCAATTTTAGTTTAAGACAGCTTCAGAGCTCTAGCACTGTAACCACCTCAGATATAAATCTTTTCTTAATTTCTTGTTTTTTACTTTTTAAAAAAATTTTTTTTAATTCTAAGTTCATTTGGAGAGAGAGCGGGAGAGAGAGGGAGAGAGCGGGCGAGCGAATGGGAGAGGGGTAGAGACAGAGAATCCCAAACAGGCTCCACACTGTCAGCAAACAGCCCGATGCAGGACTTGAACTCACCGACTGTGAGATCATGGCCTGAACTGACACTGGACACTTAACTGACTGAGACACTCAGGTGTCCCTTTTCTTAACTTCTTTGTAAATTCATTACATTTATGAAGCTAAGGATACTTCTGCCTGTGTGTCTAAAAGCCTTCTTCAAACTTCTTATGCAAAACCAGACCTGTTGACTCATTTTCCCCATCTCAATAAATGATACAACCACTCACACTGTGTCTCAAGCAAGACCCCAGGAGGCACTGTGATTCCTCTCTGCCTCACCCCTCACTAGCATTCCATCAGCACCACTTTACCTTGGCCCCAGCATATATCCCAGAACCATCCACTTCCACCTCCACTGCTACACCAGTCCCTGCCACCCACACATCCACCCTGACCACCTCCTAACATCTCCTTGCTTATCTCCAGTCCATGCTCCACACAACGGGCAGAACTCACAATTTAGGACATAATGCAATCACCTCCCCTTCCTGTCTAAACCCTCCAAAGGCTTTCTAATTCACTGAGAATAAGAGACCAGACACTATCAGGCCTCATCTGCTTTCTTTTATCGGCCTTCTTTGATTCCAAGTTGGTTCCTGCCTTATAACTTACCAGCTCTTCCCTCTCCTCCCTTGCTCATCAGTGATATTCACACAACCACGGTTAAGACTGCACCCAAAATACCAAATTCTCCAGATGCCACCCCACCCTTTCCTTACCTTGTTTTGTTTTCTCCATAGTACCCATCATTAACCCTCTTTTCAGTGTCTTCCCTTCCATTAGAACAGAAGCAAAGCACCATGAGAACAAACATCTTCACTACTGTGTCCTTAATACTTAGAGTCTGAACCCAGAGGAGCCATGCATGTATTTGTTAAACAAAGGAATGAATCTTAAGTGCAACTGAATAATTTTTTTTAATGTTTATTTTGAGAGAGAGAGAAAGCAAGCATGGGAGGGGCAGGGAGAGACAGAGAGAGAGAGAATCCCAAGCAGGCTCCGCACCACCCAGTGCAGAGCCCAACCCAGGGCTCAATCCCAAGAACTGTGGGATCAGGACCTGGGCCAAAATCATGAGTCAGACGCTTAGCCAACTGAGCTGCCCAGGCGCCCCTAGAACTAAATATTAAAAATAATAATAATAATGTTTCTTTTTGAGAGAGAGAACGAGCAGCACAGAGCCTGATGTGGAGCTTGAATTCATAAATCATCACAAGATCATAACCTGAGCTGAAGTCGGACACTTAACTGACTGAGCCACCCAGGCACCCCTGTAACTGAATATTTTTACGAACCATATTTTTACTCCTTGACTTAACAGCTATGGTGTCTGCTCAGGGCCTAAGGAAGAAGTTAGTCCTGTTCAGTCTCTGATCAACTACACTTTGAGTTTTGTTCTGCCTCCTTTTTAAAATCTGTTTCTTGCCTGCCATCAGCTGTCACTGCACTGCTAACATCCCTTGGTGGCCCCTCTCCCCACTTCAACCATTTAGCAGGATGGGAAAATAAAAGTCTATAACGATGGGGCTGTTCCATCATTAAAGTCCACTAACGTTAGTGCAGAAAGGCAGATCTCACTGACTTTCCAAAAGGCTTTTTAAGCTCCTTTCTGGATCTCAGACAGTTACTAGTCCCTACACCTAAATTCTGACATTTTCAATATCCTAGGATAAAAGTACACCATACAGCCATCTTACTAAAAATGCTGGCATCTCCTTCAAGCCATAAGCCAAACAAGAATTTCATTAAAAAAAAAAAAAAAAAAAAAAAAAAAAAAAAAACTAAAATCATTAGAGTATTTCTTAAGTTAAAGAATGAGTGTGCCTTTTAGGGGAGATGTAAAACTGAGTACACCCACTGCCAAACTAGAGTTCTACCTAGTGCTGTTAAGATTCAGGCCGACTTTTATGCCAAACTGTGTGTGAAATTTCCATTTTAAGAGCCGAGTGTGGAGTTTCAGCCTGGGCTGCAAAGCACAGCAAAAGCCATAATCATAAGTTACACACTGTAACCTCGGCCCCAATTCAGGCCTTCCCCAAAAGTTCTTTAAGACTAAAATCGTCTTGTGCCATCTCCTGCAGCCAGTCTAAACAGGGGGTTGACAGGTTGAGAAGCAGAGGACCGGAACCGGAAAGGTAAGGCCACTCCAAAGCTTCAAGTAATGGGACTTCTTAGGATCCAAGACAGAAAAGAGCTGCAGGAAAGCTGACAGAATACCCGAGCAGGTACACTGTTTCCCCGGAAAGGTTTCCCTGACCAGAAAGGCAGAGTGGTCACAAAAAAGGAAGAACTGGCGCCAGAGGACAAACTGGATTTCTACTTTATCTCAACTGTCTGAAAGTTAATAAACAGTGAGATACAAGTCCTACATCCAAAAAAGATGAGGTAGGAGATTTGCTAAAGGAGACCAAAAGTAAGAGGGTCAAGCATGGGCTTAGGGAAAGGACTCTCCAAGTGTAAGAAGGGTAGGTCAAGTTTGCACTACATTTTCTGGCGTACCAGGACCCCTACTGGTTTGTATATATTGATTCTGAATCCGTGAAAAATGTATTTGTTTGGTGGGCAATCTAGCATTTGAACTACTTTGGTAATCATCTCCAAAGGTGTGACTTCACCCAATGGCAGTCATGTGGACTTACTTTCAAAACCATTCTGTAAACAATTTATACAGCTCATCCTCAATTTCAGATGTGGACACTTCTCTTGTCCAAAAGCACAATTTGCATAAAATTCCAGGTAATTCATGGGAGATCGGGAGAAAATTTTTATCTGCGGGTTCCTAAATCATCACTACCATAGTTTAAATTTGTCCTAAGTGGCTATCCTCTAAGCTTTTCAGACACTCAGGACCCTTCCTGGCAGAAGCTGGGCTCTGGATTTAAACAAGATCCTAATGGAAACACATAGGAACGCGGGATCAATGTGCTGAAAGCACTGACATTCTCAACTGCTGTTTTATCTTCTTTCCCAATCCTGTACTTCCTCCCTTAGAGGAACAAGTATCCATATATGTTTTCCCCTCACATCTAATGCTTGAACATTTAGACCAGCACTAGATTTAAAAGCCAAAGTTTCAAAGGTATTGGTTACAAATTAAAAACCAACAGTAACCAGCTTGGCCTTGCTCAGCACTGACTCCTCTAAAAGTTCATTCTCAGGGGACCTCCCTGCATTGGTTTGTTCTGTGGCTGGATGAATCCCAAATCTTACCCACACAGTAAGCATTTCTGTACTTCACACATACGCTGCCCCATTAAATCCCTTTACTGAGTCCACATTCCTCTTCTACCTCAAATTCACTCCACTATAAGTCTGTCATTCCAAAATCATCGCCCTTCTAAAGATTACTTTGGTTAATCCCTTTGTTAATCCTGAACATGATTCCAGCCACTTTTATGACTCATATGGCCAATGAGGACCCAGATACTGGATAACACACACACACACACACACACACACACGCACACACACATCCCTAAACTGAGCTAGTTAACCCCGAATCTACCACGGGCTAAGAACTACTTTTCCCAAGGTTCTCTTTCCATTAACTCAACAGACTGGTGTGGTCAAGAGTGCAGTGGGCAGCCCTTTTCATTTACAGGAGAGCCTCCACCAGGGAAATCTGTAAGTATGCTATGGAAGGGTTCTAACCAGATTAACTGACCTCGGCTCTAGCTCTGCAAAAGCAAAGGTGCGTATTTCAGAGAATCAAACGATAACCGTTACTGTCACTACTATCACAGGTATGGTGCAAACAACCTTATGAGAGAGCGATGGTCAATCACACCCATTTAGCAGAAGACTTGGACGTGGAAAGCTAAAGTGCCTTGCACAAATTCGGGCTGAGGACCACACCCACGGGGGCCACCCTGGTCCGCCTGACCCCAAAGCCCGTGCTCTTGTGCGTTGCGTTCTCCGCCCCACCACTGACCTCTGCTTCCAACGCCCGACACTGCCGGGGAGCTTCGGGTCTGGGAAGCAGGTAAATGCTCAACCCAACGGAATACCGGCAGGGCCGCCCGCCGGGATGCTGGATACAGGAGGCAGCTCCCGGGGAGCAGGGACTCACCTGTAGGCGGCCACGGCGCGGGTCTGCAGGTATTTCTGGGCAGTCATGACTCCCACGAAGAGAAAGTTCCTGTCGCGCGGACCGCCATCCGAGGCCGGGCCGTGCGGCCAGAGCTGCGCCCCGCGCGCATCGCCGCGCGCCCCGCCGGCCTGGGAAGCCGCCGCCTGCCCTGGCCGGCAGCCCTCGAGGCTGGCGCGGCGCCGAGGACCCGCTCGCTTCAGCTCAGAGGCGCGGGGCAGGACGAGCCGTGAGGCCAGCACGAAGCCCAACACGAGCCCGAGCAGCACGCTGAGCCAGGCGCGCCGGCCGCGCGTGGCCATGCCCGCGCCGCTCCGCCCGCCGGGCCGCCGCCGCCGCCGCCGCAGGCTCCGCGCGCCCTCAGCCCGCCGCCCCCGCCCGCGGAGGCCAGCCCGCCCTAGCGCCGCGAGGCCCGGCCCGGGCAGCGCCGCGGCCGCCGCGGGCCCGCCGCGCCCATCGCGGCCCCCGAGCCGCCCGCAGGCCCGACGCCGCCGCTTTGTTCCGCACGCCCACCCCCACCGCCGCGGCCTGCGCCTTTAAGAGGGGACCATGCCCGGCGCGCGCCGGCAGCGGCTAGAGCGCGAGGCGGCGGCGGCTCCTCCCGCTGGCGCACGGGGGCGCGGGGCCAGCGCGACGGCGACGGCTGTGGCAGCGGAGTCCGCACCCCAGTCCCGCCCTGCCCGCGTCTCTCGGCTGGCTCGGCTAGGCTCGCGTGGCACCCGCCCCTGTCCTCTTCGTGGCCGGCGCCGCCGCTGCAGCTGCACATCCTCCGGCTTAGCTCGCCATTGCAACAGGAGCCCCTCACGTCACGCACGGCGCGTTATGAAGCGGCCCCGGCGGCGGTGGAGCCTGGCCCCTCTCGGGATCCGTCCGCGCCGCCGGATTGGCGCAAAAGTGAATGGGGGGCGGTTCACGTGGCCAAAGTTTAACAAAAAAAAAAAAAAAAAAAAAAAACCCTCCCGGCGCGCGCTAGGCGCCCGCCCCGCCCGCGCGGTCTGCGGCTGGGCTGCCGGGGCGGAGGGGGCGTGGGGCCTGCTCGGCGCCGGCGGGGGCCCGGGCCGCGGCGCCCTGCAGCCCGTTATCCGCCCGGCGACCACGCCCCCGCCGGTCCGTGCTCGGACTCTTGGCGGCGGCGCCCAGCCCTGGCCCCGGGGCGTCCTCTCCCCGGGACCGTGTCCTCCAGGCGGCCCCATCCTGCTAGATGCACTGCTGGCGTGAAGCTGAGGAGGGATTTTTAAAGAAGGGGCTTCTTGGTCCCCAAACTCTGCACGAACCGCTCGTTCCATCTGTTGAGACTGTCCTCACATAAACCCCACTGCCCACGCCCTGCCCTCCAGCCAGGCGGACCTGACCGTCTACCTTCCCCGCGTCTTCCCGATTCACACTGCACCTTTGTTCCCGCCGTTATGTGGGCAGGAACGAGCACATATAGAATAAACAGTGCAGGAGCCGTTTGAGACGTGCAAGCTTAGAGAGTGAACCGTGAATTCACTTACCTTGTTCCCTGCCCCTAGTTTCTAAGCTTAAAAAAAAAAAAAAAAAAACCCGTATTTAATGCCCAAGGTCCTAACACTGCTAGTCTTTAATGGATTTGAAGAAATGGTAGGTGATGTTAATACTCTGGATGGTAAACACTACTTTTATTTACATTCTTTTTGGGCAGATAGTCGACTAGTACCCCCAATCTACCTGAATCTTTGTCAATATTTCTACATATTCATCCATAAAAGTGCCGTGTATTTCTAGAGACAGGTTTTGAATAACAGCCTCTCTAGGATGGATTTTAAATTTTATACATTTCCTCTTTTTAAAAAGAAACTTAGTAAGGCTACAAAAGCCAAGAAAGTGTCCATACAACTAATGTTTGCATAGAGTAAATATTAGTCTTGTTACTTAGTCGCCAATATATTGGGGTTTTCTAATGAAACTCCTGGAGAGCAAAGTGTTTCCCTGGGCCTGACAGGTCCCCTTCATGTCATCAAATGAATTAGGGACAGAAAGTAAGCATGCTTGGGGTAATCCTTTGGATCTTTCTTCATTGTTAATATGACCAAATATTTGAAATATTACACAATTTGAAGTGGCAAGTTGTGGGAGATACAGACACAGTCTCTGCAATTGAATGGTGGTCACTGTTGTTATTCTTCAGATATTACCACTTTCTTTGGCACTTGTGATTTATGTCAAAAATAGTTCATTACCCACCTTCCCCACAGATTCCCTCCCGAAGAGGTGATCCACATCTAAAAATAAAATGCTCATTATACAGTGAACACAGGATTCCAGCAGTGGTCTTGGGCAAAATACAGAACATATAACCATGAATTACAGGCTTGAAAACCATCCAAAGGGGTTTCCAGTAAGACCATAAGCCACAAATGCCAAGTAGTCACCAGATGCCCCAAATTCAGCAACAGCCCCATAATTCACAATGATTTCCATAAAGCACGAATCTGGCAAGACACAGATGTTCAATCTGGTGACATACTTAATGAGTTCAGTATTTTCTAACCTGCCTAAAACCCTGTATATTTCCTCTTCTAGACTGAAATCCAATGAAAAGCATATAAACATGTGTTGGGACTTACCATTTTGTGGCTGGTAAACATTTTGTCCTCCTCAATTTCTTGCTTCCTAGATCCATAGCCTCACCTGCCTCATCTGCAGACTCATGAAGTGTGTCTTTCATGATGTAGAGAGGATTCCCTATTCTCCATAAAGCCTGAGTCTGACCATTTAGAACGCCCAGTACAAAGAGAATGTGACATAGGTGAAGTCCTCCCAGGAAAAGCAGGGTGATGCCTGCCCACAGGATGGTGGGAAGGGAGGAGAGCCAGGGACCTATAGAAGTCAGCCAGGGGCTCCCGGAGCCTCTACACTGGTGAAAGGGCCGCTTCCCGAGTGCAGCCTGGGGATAGGGAGGGGAAGCTTCAACACAGCTGGAAGCAGCAGCTCCATCTTCAAGCTGAGATAGTTCTCCCTGGGAAGGATCTAAAGATGTCCCATCAAGGGCCCCTGCAGAGGCCTGAATCAGGAGGGGATTTCATAGCTGAAGGCAAATGCCAGGATTTCAGTGACAGCCCAAAGGGCCGAATCGGTAACTCCACTGTGGAGGCCTGCCTGTCTGGACACCAGCCCCACCAGCTCCTGCACAGCCATTACCAGCAAGGATCTTGGGAGGATGGCGTGCATCTGAGACCCCAGCCTACCAATGCACACACAGCACCCTCCTCAAAACCTGCTCCAGGCCAGGCAGCTCCTCACTCCCTATGTCTCCCTCCCCCTGATTTATTTTTAAAGGTGAGGAGAAGTCAGGTTGATCAGATTTCGTAGGCATTGCATTGCACCTTAGTAAACGGAGGAAAGAACTATTTCTCGATTTCGCTGCACTAGGAGCCCTCCCTCTTAGGTTGAGAGACTCGTTGACTATTTTTCCCATCTTAAACAAGGAGTGGTGTTTGGGACACCTGGGCGGCTCTGTGGGTTGAACATCCAACTCTTGATTTCGGCTCAGGTCGTGATCTCGCGGTGCATGAGTTGGAGCCCCACACTGGGCTCTGCGCTGACAGTGCAGAGCCTGCTTGGGATTCTCTCTCTCCTTCTCTCTCTACCCCTCCCCAACTCATGCTGTGTGTGTGTGTGTGTGTGTGTCTCCTTCTCTCAAAATAAATAAACTTAAAAAAAAAAAAAAAAAAGAGTGGAGTTAGCCACACTCAGAAAAACTTGCAAGGGAAGCCCCAAACTAGAGAGTTATTTAAGAATGAAAGTTCCTAATGGCACACACACCACCTAAGATGGGGGCCCCCGGCTGGCTCGGGTGCAGAATTCGGGTTCTGGTCATCCCTCTACACGACGAAGTCCCACCAGGAACAAGCTGCACACCCCCCTCAGGGGCTCAGTTTCCTCATCCCCAAATGGGTCTTTCCACACGTCATGTTAAAGTCCCTTCTCCGTGATTCTAGACTGATATTTAGAAATGTGTTCAAAAATGCCATGCTATCTAACTTCATTTCTGTCTTCATGCAGTGTGATTATCTATGTCATGTACCTAAAATTCATCTCTACCTACATTACTGAACATTTTCTCACAAATTGCAATCCTCTTCCCACCCACGTTACATTTATTTTTTCTGTTGCTAATACATTGAATGCCTGTAACAGGTATAACATTTCATATAATTTGCAGCAATTTCTTGGAAACCCTTGGTAAATACCTCAATTGTTTGTTGGCAGCAAGCCTTGAGCAACCGACAGAGTTCCCTGTAAGGGCTTCTTTAAAGACACAGCTCCTAGACTCCAGACTTAGACAAGGGGCCCTGCAAAAAGTGGTAATCATTTTTTAAAACCTTTAGAAACACCTCTTTTGAGAAACAGCAAATTCAGAGGAGGCAGTTATAATAATTGGTCTTTTCAGAAGGTTCTGTTCATTGCCTGCAAAGAAGAAAACCTATAATGACCATTTTACTAAGATTGCCACTTAACCTCTTTTAACCCAATAAAACTTTGCTTTATTATTAATGATGCTATTAAACTGGCATTTAAGGTCCTCATTAGCTAATTACTTTTGCTCAATATTTCCTTCTATTTGCAGCATTTCCAGGCAGATGCAGGAAAGGACAAGCTACTGTGGCTTATGTTCTGGCTTCCAGACATGAGTGGATCTGACACTGGTTGTGCTAGAATGATCTTCATGCTTCTTTGGTCTCTGCTTATCAGCTCTGTCCATTCTTTCTGTCAGATACTGAGTCATTATGGGTGTGCTTCTCACACAAGAGTGTGTGTTTGACAGACAGAAGAAACTCAGCACCACTCTGCATGCTGGGCGGATGGGATGTAATCTTACTAACTAGGAAACATTGGCTGACGCCAGCACAGGCGCTATTGAGAAACAGCCTGAATGTTCTCTGCAAGATAACCTCACTGCGGAGGCCGGGAACAGTTTGCTTCTAGGCTAAGACTTAATCCTTGTAGAGCAGAGAAGTTTGCTTTTCCCATCCTTTGCCAAGAAATGCCATTAATCTTTAGAGCAGTGCCAGAGTTTCCACAGCTGGAAAGTTTGCACAAAGACAAAGCTTCCATTCCACAGGAGGGGGGGGGAGGAGTGCCCCCCCCCCCCATCAGAACACAAGCACTAGGCGGCAGCATGGCCACCTTCAGGGGTCCATATGGTGGTCAGACCTGGTCACCTCGTGGAAACGCTCCAGACATATATGCAGCTCAGACTCTCTCTGTTTTACTCACAGCCTAATGAAGCATAAAATTGCTTGGAGGAAAAAAATATGCAAGTTGCAGAAGAAGTTTTAAGCTACAAATTGAGGCAACAGAAATTCATATCCACAAACACATAGAGTGCAAAGCAAGAATAAGAAAACATCAACAGGGCACCTGGGTTAAGCATCTGACTTTGGCTCAGGTCATGATCTCGCAGTTAGAGAGTTTGAGCCCCGCGTTGAGCTCCATGCTGATAGCTCAGAGCCTGCTTCAAATTCTGTCTCTCTCTGCGCCACCTCTGCTCGTGTTCTCTCTCTGTGTCTCTCTCAAAGAATAAATAAACATTAAAAAATTTTAAGAAAACATCAATGACATAAAACCTGCTCAAACGACCCCATGTCATTAATCTTTCACATGCCTTGTTGTGTTATCACGCCCATGCTAGGGTCATAAATACATCATTACCCATCTGATGCGTTATAAGGATGACTATCCAGAAGTGATATTAAGGCCTCTACAAGAGTTCAAAATAAAAATAGTATGATGATGCACTCTGTTGGAGAGTCTGGAGAAAGAGGCTCTCCAACAGTCTGGGGGCAAAATCATGCAACCCACTGAGAAGGTAATTTGGTCAAAATTGCAAAATACAAGTGCATTGACTTTTAACCCAGCAATGCCACTTCTGAGAATTTGTTCCCCAGCAATACCAGTACAAAATGACACTTGTACATGGTTATTCTCTGCCCGAGTGTCCATTTCATGAGGAATAGAGAAATAAACAATGGTGCATCCATCAGAGAAGGAAATAGTCTGCAGATGGAAAACAGAGCAAGGAAGCATTCACCTCCTACTGAGATGGAAAGAGCATGATGTGGTACAGAACAAAGAGCAGAGAGAATAAGAATCTTGCTAGTGTTTTTATAACAAAACACTAGAAGGATGCACAAGAAATAAGAAAAGCCCCAGGTGTGGGGCTTGGCAGTTAAGGGAAAATGTGAGTGAGATTTCCCAGTAGAGACTTAAATATTTGTCTGATTTTTTGTTACATGATTGTATTATGTATCAAACCCTCCAAAAAATGATACCAATTTCCCACAAATTGAAGCCCAAAGATGATAGTAACAGAGTATTGATCACTAAGACCACGAATTCTCCCGGACCATTTATTTGGTGCAACTGCTCCTGTTTGATGCAAGTGGAAACCTGGACCCAGAGAAATGAAACCAGTTGGCCACGTGGGTGCTGCCACCAACTAATTAGCCAATACCTCAGCCCAGAATGCCTCAGATTCTAAGCAAGAATCCCCCAAATATTTTCTTTCAAGTTTTGGCTCTCACCCCTCAGCAAGCAGCTAAAATGAAAATTTCAGAGATATAATCAAGCTTTTACTTTCTAATTTCCCTAATACATCATTGTAAGTGTTCTACCAGCGTGGAGATGCCATTAAGAGTCCTCTCAAACCATCAAAATCCCTATGCTACTTTAAGAATTTATTTCTCTACTTGTTTTATCCTGGTTCCTCCTCGTACTTTATTTTTGGCCCCACCATAATCTCAGGACCTCATGCCATGTCTTTTATTTTTTTGTAACGTTAAACGTATAAAAAATATCAATCTTTTAAAATTTTCTTATGCTAACAGTATTAAATACACCAAAGCTATCAAGGGCAGTGCCAGAACATTGTGACGATGGCGCCCTCTTGTGGTATATAACTATTCCTGTTAAATTGACATCTATAATCTTGGACTCAGAATAATGGTTAGATTTTTTTTAATTTTACGGTTTATAATAACCTGTTTCTAGGGGCACATGGGTGGCACAGTCAGTTGAGCATCAGACTCTTGATTTTGGCTCAGGTCGTGATCGCACAGTCATGGGATCAAGCCCCGCATCAGGCTCTGTGTGTGGTGAATGTGGAGCTTCTTTGGGATTTTCTCTCTCCCTCTGCCCCTCTCCCCTGTTTGCGCTCTCTCTCTCTCTCTCTCTCTCTCTCTCTCTCTCGCTTTGTCTCTCAAATAAAACAAGAAGAAGAAGCAGAAGGAGGAGGAGGAGAAGGTGGAGAAGGAGGAGAAGAAGGAGGAGGAGGAGGAGAAGGAGAAGAAGGAGGAGGAGGAGGAGGAGGAGAAGGGGGAGAAGGAGAAGGAGAAGGAGACTCTGTTTCTAATCACTGCCTTACCAGAATTTTCCAAGAAGATAACCTGGTCTTGGATTTGTGGCTAACCGGTTTGTAAAACCGTAAAATGAGAGGAGTTGAGCTTAAAAAGCTCCAGTTAGAATCTACCCCTTGCTTCTTGAAGCTGAATGAGAAATTCAGGAAGTGTGGTAAGTGTCTGTAATTTTAACAAGCGCTGGTGAGATTCTGATACCCAGATAGTTTTGAGAGCCATGGATCTCTGCTTTCATGGGAGAAATGGGTCATATCCCCCATCAGTGAAGACTACCAGCCAGTGTAAATGGATTGCGTGTGGTAGTAGATGCTCAGGGAGAATCTTTAGCTTCCTGCATGTCCTGGAGATCACAGCTACAGAATTCACACCGGAGAGGGTGTCTGCCAGCCCTTGAAGCAGCTGTTGGAAGTAAAAATATTTTCTTTGCAATTCTCCTTAAGATGCCACCTTTAACACATTTGCACTCATACGAACTGTCAGTGACATGGTCATCTGTACATGGCGTTTGCCTTTGTTGTGTCCCCCAAGAAGGGCCCAGGTCCCCAGTTACACCTAAACTCAGGGGGCACTCTGAAAATGTGCCCTCCTGCTGGCCAAATGGAAAAGAAGACTCAAAGATAACACACTTTAATATCACAAACTAGAAGTGGTCTTTTTTTAAATCATTTTATTTTAATTTTTTTCATCATGACAAGTATTCTCTTTAATCCCATCCAGTTCCCCCATCTCCCCACCCACCTCCCCTCTGGTAACCATCAATTGGTTCTCTATAATTGAGTCTGTTTCTTGGTTTTCCTCTCTCTCTCTCTCTCTTCCCCTATGCTCGGTTGTTTTGTTTCTTTTTTTTAAATTTCTTTAATGTTTATTTATTTTGAGAGAGAGAGAGAGAGAGAGAGTGCGAGGAGGAGTGGGTCAGAGAGAGAGAGAGAGAGAGAGAGAATCTCAAGCAGGCTCCATGCTGCCAGAACAGAGCCCAATGTGGGGCTTGAACCCACAACCTGTGAGATCATGACCTGAGCCAAAATCAAGAGTCGGACACTTAACCAACTGAGCTACCCAGGCGCCCCTGGTTGTTTTGTTTCTTAAATTCCACATATGAGTGAAATCATATGGTATTTGTCCTTTTCTGACTGACTGGTTTTGCCTAGCATAATACTCTCTAGTTCCATCCATGTCATTGCAAATGGACACTTGGCTGAATAATATTCCATTTTATACACATATAAAGTTATATATATATATATATATATATATATATATATATATATATAAAATATTCCATTATATATATAATGTGTACACAATATGTGTACACACATATATGTGTGTGTGTATATATATATATATATATATAACTTCTTTATATTCATCCATCTTTATCCATCCATCTATCAATGGACACTTGGGCTGTTTCCATAATTTGGCTACTGTAGGTAATGCTTCTATAAACATAAGGGTGCATATATTCCTTTGAGTTAGTGTTTTTGAAGTCTTTGGGTAAATAAATACTCATAGTGTGATTGCTAGATCGTAGGTTAGTTCTATTTTTAATTTTTTGAGGACCCCCCCCCCATACTGTTTTCCACAGTGGCTATACCAATTTGCATTCCCACCAACAGTGCAAGAGGGTGCCTATTTCTCACCAACACTTGTTGTTTCTTGTGTTTTTTATTTTAGGCATTTTGACAAGTGTGAGGTGATCTCTTTTGAGCTTTGATGTGCATTTCCCTGATGATGAGTGATGTTGAGCATCTTTTCATGTGTCTGTTGGCCATCTGTGTGACTTCTTTGGAGAAATGTCTGTTCATGACTTCTGCCCGTTTTTTAATTGGATTATTTGGTTTTGGGGTATTGACTTGTATCAGTTCTTTATATATTTTGGATACTACCCTTTTATCGGACATGTCATTTGCAAATATCTTCTCCCATTCTGCAGTTTGCTTTTTAGCTTTGTCATTTTTTTAGTTTTGTTAATTGTTTCCCTCACTGTGCAAAAAAGCTTTTTATTTTGATGTAGTCCCAATAGTTTATTTTTGCTTTTGTTTCCCTTGCCTCAGGAGTCGTATTTAGAAAAATGTTGCTACAGCCAATTCAGAGAGATTACTTCCTATGTTCTCTTCAAGGATTTTTATGGTTTCAGGTCTCATATTTAAGTCTTTAATCTATTTTGAGTTTATTTTCTGTCTGGTGAAAAAAAAAAATGGTACAGCTTCATTCTTTTTCATGTGCCTGTCCAGTTCTCCTAACACAATTTGCTGAAGGGACTGTCCTTTTCCCATTGTATATTCATTCCCTTTGTCAAAGATTAACTGACCATATAATCATGGGCTTATTTCTGGGTTTTCTGTTCTAGTCTATTATCTATGTGTCTATTTTTATGACAGTACCATACTGTTTTGTTAATATAATTTGAAATCTGAAATTGTGTTTTTCTTTTTCAAGATTGTTTTGGCTACTCAAGGCTTTTTGTGGTTCCATACAAATTTTAGGATTGTTCGTTCTAGTTCTGTGAAAAATGCTGCTGGTATTTTGGTAAGGATTGCATTAAATCTATAGATTACTTTGGGTAGTATAGATATTTTAACAATATTTGTTCTTGCAACCCATGAACATGGAATGTCTTTCCATTTCCTTGTGTCTCCTTGAGTTTCTTTTATCAGTGTTACAGTTTTCAGAGTACAGATCTTTCACCTCTTTGGTTGTTTATTCCTAGATGTTTTATTGTTTTGGTGCAATTCTAATTGGGATTGTTTTTTAATATCACTTTCTGCCTGCTTCATTATTAGTGTATAGGAATTATGTATAGTGTATAGTAATACAACAGATTTCTGCACATTGATTTTGTATCCTGTGACTTCAGTGAATTCATTTATCAGTTCTAGTAGTTTTGGTGGACTCTTCAGGGCTTTCTGTGTATAGAGTATCATGTCATCTGCAAATAGCAAGAATTTGACTTCTTTCTTACCAATTTGGATGCCTTTTCTTTATTTTTCTTATCTGATTGCTGCAGCTAGGACTTCCAGTACTATGTTGAATAAAAGTGGTGAGAGTGGACATCCTTGTCTTATTCCTGACTGTAAGGGAAAGGCTCTGAGGTTTTCACCTTTGAGTATGATGTTAGCTGTGGGTTTGTCATAGATGGCCTTTATTATGTTGAGTCATGTTTTCTCTAACCCTGTTGAGGATTTTTATTATGAATGGATGTACTTTGTCAAATGCCTTTTCTGCATGTATGGAGATGATCATACAGTTTTTATCCTTTCTCTCACTGATGTGATACATCATGTTGATTGTTTTGCAAATATTAAACCACCTTGCATTTCAGGAATAAATCCCACTTGATGGTGGTGTATGATTTTTTAAAATATATTGTTGGATTTGGTTTGCTAATATTTTGTTGAGGATTTTTGCATCTATATTCATGAGATATTGGCTTGTAATTCTCTTTTTGTGTGTGCCCTTATCTGTTTTTGGTATCAGGGTGATACTGGCCTCACAGAATGAATTTGCAAGTTTTCCTTCCTTTTTTATTTTTTTGGAATAGCTTGAGAAGAATGGGTATTAACTCTTCTTTAAATGTTTGGTAGAATTCATCTGTGAAGTTGTCTGGTCCTGGACTTTTGCTTTTTGGGAGATTTTTGATTACTGATTCAATATCATTGCTGGTGATTGGTCTGCTCAAATTTTCTATTTCTTCCTGCTTTAGTTTTGGTAGGTTATATGTCTCTAGGAATTTATTCATATCTTCTAAGCTGTCCAATTTGTTGGTATATAGGTTTTCATAATGTTCTCTTACAATTGTTTGTAATTCTGTGGTGTTGTTTTTTATTTCTTCTCTTCCATTAGTAATGTTGTTTATTTGAGTCCTCTGTCATTTTTTTTTAATGAGTCTTGCTAGAGGTTTATTGATTTCGTTGATCTTTTCAAAGAACCAGCTCCTGGTTTCTTGATTCATTC
This sequence comes from Panthera tigris, assembly GCF_018350195.1. Taxonomy (NCBI): domain Eukaryota; kingdom Metazoa; phylum Chordata; class Mammalia; order Carnivora; family Felidae; genus Panthera; species Panthera tigris. The sequence continues at coordinate 19,501,633 of NC_056665.1, forward strand.
TGTTGTGGGGTTTTTGTTATTGTTGTTTTGTTTTGTTTCAGTTTCTCTATAATTTGTTTCTGCTCTCGTTTTGTTATTTCTTTCCTTTTGCTGTGTTTGGGTTTTGTTTGCTCTTTTTCTATCTCCTTTAGGTGTTAGGTTAGGTTGTTTATTTGAGATTTTTCTTGCTTTTTGAGGTAAGCCTGTGTTGCTATAAGCTTCTTTCTTAGAACCACATTTGCTGCATCTCAACGAGTTGGGGGGGGGGGGGCACTGTGTTTCCATTTTCATTTGTTTCCATGTAATTTTTTATTTCTTCTTTGATTTCTTGGTTGGCCCATTCATTGTTTAATAGCATGTTATTTAACTTCAGTGTCTTTGTGGTCTTTCCAGGTTTTTTCTTATGATTGATTTCTAGCTTCATAATGTTGTGGACTGAAAAGATACAGGGTATGACTTCAGTGTTTTTGAATCTGTTAAGACTTGGGTTGTGGCCTAATATGTGATCTGTTCTGGAAAATGTTCCATGTGCCCTTGAAAAGAATGTGTATTCTGCTGTTTTAGGATGGAATATTCTAAATATGTCTGTTAAATCCATTTGGTCCAGTGTGTCATTCAAAGTCACTGTTTCATTTTTTTTCATATGAATGACCTTTCCATCAATGTAAGTGGGGCGTTAAAGTCCCTATTATTATTGTACTGCTATCAATTATTTCTGTTATGTTTGTTATTAGCTGTTCTATGTGTTTTGGTGCTTTCATGTTGAGTACATAAATATTTACAATTGTTAAAGGATTTCCCCCTTTATTATTATATAGTGTCCTTCTTTGTCTCTTGCTACAGTCTTTGTTTTAAAGTCTATTTTGTCCAATTAAGTATTGCTACCCTAGCTTTCTTTTGGCATCCATTTGTATAATAAATGTTTCTCCTTCCCCTCACTTTCATTTATTTTTTAAGTTTATTTATTTATTTTGAGAGAGAGAGAGTGTGTGGGGTGGGGGAGGAGGCAGAGAGAGAGGGAAAGAGAGAGAATCCCAAGCAAGCTCCAAGCTGTTAGCTCAGAGCCCGATGTGGGCTTGAACTCATGAACCATGAGATCATGACCTGAGCCAAAGTCAGACACTTAACCATCTGAGCCACCCAAGCACTCCTCCATGCAGTCACTCTCAATATGCAGGTGTCTTTTGGTCGGAAATGAGTTTCTTATAGGCTAGAAGTGGTCTTAAGTTTCATCTGGCCCTGCTGCAAGACAGAATAATTTAATCATTTCAATGAAGTAGAAAATAATGGAGAAATTCTACTGAACTAGTATAATTTGTTTTCTTGTCTACATTTTCTGGGTTTCCCAACATTTTCCGATAAATATTTTATTTGATTACATGAGAAAAATATCTCTGCCATTGCTAAATCCATTTTAGTTCTAAATATTTCATAGTAATAGAGCCAAGTGCTTTGGTTACAAGAGGGTGGATATCAGAAGCAAGGGTGAGAAGCTGTGTAACTTAGGCTCAGACAGGAGCTTCCCATGACACTTGCCTGGAACATGTACCAGGCCCAAACCACCACTGTTTTACTCCTTTGTGAAATTTTGTGATATCAAGAGAGCAAAGCTGACAAAAACTCAAAGATCCCGCAGAGAGCTCTGATCCTGCGCCAGAACAACCTGTGCTATCAGAGTCCAGTCAGAGGACAGAAATCTTGCCAGTTATTTGAACAAAACAAATTTTTTACGTCTTTTTAAGTAGGTTCCATGCCCAGTGTGGGGATCAAACTTACAACCCTGAAATCAAGAGTCACATGCTCTACCAACTGAACCAGCCAGATGCCCCTGAACAAAAATAATTTTTAAAAAGTTTTATTGAGGTCTAATTGGTATATAATAAACTGCACTGGTTCTAAATGTACAATGTGATAAGTTTTGATATATGTATTAAATGTATCAATCACTGCTATGGTCTGAATGATTATGTCCCTGCCACCACCAAATTCGTATGTTGAAATCCTAATCTCCAAGATGATGGTATTAGGAGGTGGGGCCTTTGGGAGGTGATTAGGTCCTGAGAGTGGAGCCCTCTTGGATGGAATCAGTACCTTTATAATAGGGACACCACAAATCTCCCTGGCATCCAAATGAGGACATGTGAGCACATACTGAGAGGGCTAAGATGTGGAATGGACCCTCATCCAGCCATTCTAGCACCTTGATCTCAGACTTCCAGCCTCCAGAATTATGACAGACAAACTTCTGTTGTTTCTAAGCCACACATTCTGTGATATTTTGTTATAACAGCCTAAAGGGACTGAGACAACCACAGTCAAGATATAGACCTATCACACTCAAATTTACTCCTTCCCTGTCTCCAGCTTCCATCTCAGGCAACCACTGATCTACCCTCAGGCTAGTGTGCATTTTCTAGAGTTTTGTACAAATGGAATCATACAGTATGTACTTTTTCATCTGGCTCTTTTCACACACATTAGTTATTTTTAAATCTATCCATGTTGTGCATATCAATAGTTCATTCCATTTTATTGCTGAGTAGCATTCTATTTCATGGACATACTGCAATTTATCCATCCAACTGTCGGTGGACATTTGCATTGATTGTGATTTGGACTATTACATGTAAAGCAGTTATGAACATTCATATGCAAATCTTTGCATATGCTTTCATTTTCCTTGGGCAAATACATATGAGTGGAATGGCTGGATCATATCATAGGTGTGATTTAACTTTTTAAGGAAGCTCCAAACCATTTTCCATTTTATATTCCTACCAGCATTGTGTGAGAATTTCAGTTCTTCCATATTTGTGCCAATACTTGGAATAGTGAGTCATTTTAACCTTTCTACTAAGTGTGTAGTAGAATGTCATGGCGGTTTTAATTTATATTTTCTTCATGACTAATGATGGTGAGCATATTTTCATATGCTTTTTGGCCATCCATATGTCTTCTGGGTGAATTGTTTATATAGTTTGTGCCTATTAAAATGTTTGTCTTTCTTTCTTTCTTTCTTTCTTTCTTTCTTTCTTTCTTTCTTTCTTCCCCTCGTCATCCTCCTCCTCCTCCACCACCTCCCTCTCTCATCCCCTTCTTCTTCTCCTTCCTCCTCCTCCTCTTCCCCTTCTCTTCCTTCTCTTCCTCCACCACCTCCTCCTCTCCTCCCCTTCTTCTTCTCCTTCCTCCTCCTCCTCTTCCTCTTCCCTCTTCCTCCTCCTCCTTCTTCTTCTTCTTCTTCTTCTTCTTCTTCTTCTTCAACCTCCCTGGTCAAGTTTATTCCTAGGTATCTTATTTGTGTTGATGCAGTTGCAAATGGGATCACTAATTTCTCTTTTTGCAACTTCATTATTAGTGTTAAAAATGTAACTGATTTGTACATATTGATTTTGAATCCCTTGACTTTACTGAATTCATTTATCAGTTCTAGTAGTGTTTGGGTGGAGTCTAGGGTTTTCTATATGTAGTATCATGTCATCTGCAAATAGCGAGAATTTGACTTCTTCCTTACCAATTTTGATGCTTTTTCTTTCTTTTTCTTGCCTGATTGATGCAGAGAGGACTTCCAGTACTATGCTGAATAAAAGTGGTAAGAGTAGACATCCTTGTTCCTGATTTTAGAGGAAAAGCTCTCAGTTTTTCCCCATTAAGGATGATGTTAGCTGTGGGTTTTTCATATATGGCCTTTATTATGTTGAGGTATTTTCCCTCTAAACCTATTTTGGTGAGACTTTTTATCATGAATGAATGTTGTACTTTGTCAAATGCTTTTTCTGCATTCATTGAGATGATCATATGGTTTTTATCCTTTCTCTTATTAATGCGATGCATCATGTTGATTGATGTGTGAATACTGAACAACTTGTAGGAGGGCTGACAACACCGACTCCATCTTTAGCCCTCCATCTTGTTCATTCCCACACAACGACTACCCTTGGGGCTATGTCCTTCAGGCCCCTTACAGATTAATGTATACCCTGACCAGAATGCGGGAAGGCTTGTTCTGATCTTCCCTAAAGTGGCACACAGAAGGCACCACTTTGGATAACTACCCTTTGACATCCCCACCATGATCCCCTCACTATAAAAACAGTGGGTAAAGGTCCAGATGGGGGTGAAAAATAGCTGTTTAGTGTCTGGATCATCATCCACCTGATCACCCCCTGTCAGTAAGTTACCTGACTAAAATTCTGTGTAAACAGTATGGAATGATTTGATTCATTTTTCAGTCTTAAAGTGCCTGTCCAGTCTGGAAGATCCTTTACTTTCCCTCCTCTGCCTTCTAATAATTGGCAAGCCTGCAGGAGACCAGAAATGAAACAAGCCTGGATAAAGAGACTGGGTGGGAGGGAAAGCCCTGTGTCCAATGGGGAGATTCCAGGTTGGCCAACCACCTCCATGTAGGGAGACTCGGCCAGGTTTTTTGAGCATCTTGGACCGGTGTGTGAGTATGGGAATGTCTCAAAAACTCCCAAGGGATTGTTAGATATCCTATCCAACAAGATGGGGAAAGGAAACAGAAGGGAAAGTGGACAAGCTATTGCAGCTGTAGCTTGGCCACTGATCTATGTGATAGAAGATACTGCAAAAGGGAATTACCAGTAAGGAGAGAACTGGAACAGACCAGAGAAGCATTGGCTTTAGGAAAGGATGTATGAGCTGCATGTTCTCTAATACAGGCATTATGTCCAAAAGAATCCAGCAGCAAGAGGAACACTTAGAAATTACAGCATGTAAGATGGCAAAGATAGTGTGTAATGGGTACGGTTCACTGTGCACTAAAGTGAGAACTATTGTATCTCAAGAGAATGGAACCCTAAAGCATGGGAGCCCCAAGATAAGGAATCCTCAGATGAGGAGGACATTATACAGGAGGAAAATGATTTACGGGTATGCCCTTTGATTCAAAGACCCAGTCCATGCCTAAGCCTGGGGATGACAGAGAAAAAATTTCTGCTAGTCAGAAAATGACTATGAGGGAATATTCTGCCACTGAATTAGTGACTAACCAGCCTCTTTAAGCAAAAAAGGCCAAGAAGGTTGGCAGCTTGGGTGTTATATGTGGAATACTGGGGAAGGTGGTATAGTATTAAATGGGTTTGACATGTCAAAAATGGCCTCAGGGCACCTGGGTGGCTCAATCAGTTAAGCTTTTTAGTCTCTTTTTTTTTTTTATGTTTATTTATTTATTTATTTTGAGCTCAAGCAGGGGAGGGGCAGAGAAGGAGGGACATAGAGAATCCCAAGCAGGCTCTATGCTGACAGCACAGACAGCACAGCAGACATTTAACAGATTGAGCCACCCAGGCACCCTGTGTTTGACTCTTGATTTCAGCTCAGGTCACGATCTCATGGTTTGTGGAATCAAGTCCCCTGTAGGGCTCTGCACTGACAGTGTGGAGCCTGCTTGGGATTCTCTTTCACTCTCTCTGCCCCTCCCCTGTGCGCGCTCTCTCTCTCTCTCTCAGAATAAATAAACTTTTTTTTTAATGGCCTCAATCAAGTTCAACCTACCTACCTTGCAGCAAAGGAAATATGCTGCAGGCATTAGTAAGAATGGTGGGCAGTTAACTAATTTGATTGATTGAATAAATGTTAGCATTAAGATGACCTGGTGAAACAAAGGGGATGTTCCCTTCCCCTCCTTCTCCCCCTCCACCCACCCCCCCAGTCCCTATTACACTGGACCTCTATCTATGTAAGAACTATAAGAATTATATGTGAACTGGGAATAAAACATGTCATTTACACCCAGCATTTTAGAGGCCCAAATGAAGAATTATTTTCCTCTCATATGAAAGACTGTGTTTTACAGTCAGCATGTCTGTTTTTCAGTTAAAGCATGTACGTTAGTATCTGTCCTTGCCCCTATCGTTAAATTAACCCATTGCTATAGTAGCCACTATGATGACTGATTTAAGTGAAATGGAAAGACTTTGTCATAAGGGAAAAAGATGGGTTGAAAAACAGAGAAAAACAAAAGATCCTGCCAATGACAGAATGGTGGGAAGTTGTGGCAAGATCTAGTATTATCTGGGACACCAAGAGAAAATATGGACAAACAACCCAACTGGGTCTTGCTCAGCCTACACAAGGTGTTGCCCCAACGGCATCTCCATAGTCCCACAATTTGTCACTACATGGTAAATTGAGAAAATGCCAGAGGAGAAGGTGCTTTATCATTATATAGATGCTGATATGTTAACTCATGATGATTTATCCTCCCTGCTCAAGCAACTGCGTCATTATATCACCAGGATGGGAGATAAGAACTGACAAGATCTGAGGGCTAGGTCAGTCAGTAAAATTCAGGTTGTCATCTGGGTGGGCAAGACAAAAGTGATGCCAGAGACAGTCATTGATAAAATCAGGCCTTCACAATCCCAAAACAGTAAAGGAATTACAGGCTTTTGTTGGTTTATTGGGTTACTGGAGACCTTTTATTCCCCATTTGCACAGATACTAAGACCTTTATATGTCTTGGTTAAAAAGAGAAGCCCATGGGATTAGAGTGCTAACCAAAAAGATTTCTTGGGAGCAAAATGGTAGTCAAACAAGTAGAGGCCCTGGGGGTATTGACGCCAGATGTGAGTTGTGAATTAGACTTAAACTCAAATCCAGAAGGGTTTGGCTGGGGCCTGTGGCAATGACAAAACTGGAAACAAGTCCGTTAGGATTCTGGTCTCAATTATGGAAGGTAACAGAAACCAGGTATGGTCCTGATGTGGGAGCATAAGACAAGCTAAGGGCAAAGCACAAGCTAGCATACCCCCCTCCCCCCACCCCAGCCCCAGGTAGGATACATTCCTCAGGCACTCCTATCTGCCCAAGAACAAAGGAAAGGACAGAAAACAAATGGTTAAACTGATAGAGTCTCCATCCTTTATAAATATCTTATCAATAGCCTCATCTCCAGGAACTTTTCTTTTAATGATAATGTTTTGCCAGAGGGAAAAACAGCTTGACAATAGCTAGGCCTCCAGTAATCTGAGTCTTCTTTAACGTATGGAAATCCTCTTAAGAAACTTCCTCTGGCTTTGCCTCCCCCAACTCCATAGTATAGGAGAAGTCACTCTTCACAAACCCAGTGCAGCTCTTTCTGCCCATGGGTCCTGTCCCCGTGCTTTAATAAAATCACCTTTTTTGCACCAAATAATTATTTCTTGGCCCTCAGCTCCAACACCCCACCACCACTCCAAAACCCCATCAGTTCTATCGAGAAACAGCTATGAGCTGTCTTGCACATCAATAGACAGAAAGACTGACTGCTAACTTGCCTGTGATGATGCAAACCTCCCTGCCAGTAGAAGGATGGCATTAGGACATGTTCAGCAAACCTCAGGGTGCCCGTGCCCAGGTAAGCACCTTATAGAAAAGGCGCACTTACCTACAGCAGAGGAGCGCCTACAATACCAGCCTGCTGTCTCATGAACTGCACTGGTTACTGGTTACTAAAGCCAGTCATTTTACATTGACCCAGCCCAACTCCTGGAAGTCACTGACGTGCTGACAGACTCCTCCCTAAGTAAAGGAAGGAGTTGGCTTGTTAAATTTGGTAAGTGCTTTCTCTGTGCCTACTGAAATGATCACATGATTTTTCTTCCTTAGTTTCTCAATATAGTGAATTATAGTGGCTGATTTTCAAATGTTAAAGCAACCCCACTTGGTCATGACATCATGAATACTCTACTTTTTTTTAATTTTAAGATTTTTATTAAATTCAGCTTCATAAAATTTTGTTTAGAATTTCTGCATCTATGTGTGTTTCTTTGTGTCTTTGTAATTTTCATATCAGGGTAATGCTATCCTCATAGAATGAGTTTAAAAAATATTCCCTCCTCTTCAGTTTTCTGGAAGAGTGTGTGTAGAATTTGTATTATTTCTTCCTTAAATACTTGATAGAATTCACCAATTAAGTCATCTGAGACCGGGGTTTGCTTTGTGGGAAAGTTTTAAACTACAGATTCAATTTCCTTACTAGACATAGAACTATTCAGAGTATCTATTTCTTCCTGAGTGAACTTTGGTAGTTTGTGTCTTTCAAGAAATTCGTCCATTTCCTAAATTGTCAAATTTATTGGCATAAAGTTCATAATATCTTCTTGTTTTAAATTTTTTAATGTTTATTTTAGAGACAGAGAGAGAGAGAGAGAGACAGAATCCAAGGCAGGCTCCAGGCTCTGAGCTGTCAGCACAGAGCCTGATGTGGGGCTCGAGTCCACAAACTGCAAGATCATGACCTGACCTGAAGTTGGACACAACCGACTGAGCCACCCAGGTGCCCCCATAATATTTTCTTTTTGTCCTTTTTAATATCTATAGAATTTTTAGTGTTATTATCTTCCTCATTCCTGATACTGGTAGTTCATGTCTTCTTTTTTTCCTCCCTAATTAGTCTGGCTAGATATTTTTCAATTTTATTGATTTTTTTTTTCAAAGAACCAGCTTTTTATTCTATTGATTTTTTTTTCTATTTTTGTTTTTTCCATTGATTTCTGCTCTAATCTATTATTATTTCCTTTGTTCTATTTGAGTTTAATCTTAATCTAGTTTTTTAAGCTAGGAGAAGTAGTCACTTTAAGACCTTTTTCTTTCCTAATATAGGTGCTTAATGCTATAAATTTTCCCATAAATTTTAGCAGCATTCTACAAATTTTCAATGATGTGTTTTCATTTTTGCTTAGTTAAAAATCTTAATTTCCCCTTTGATTTCTTTTTTGACAATTGATTATTTACATGTGCTATTTAGTTTTCAAATATTTGGAGGTGGATTCCAAATATCTTTCTGTTATCAATTTCTAATTTAATTCTATTGCAGTCAGAGAAGATACATTGTATGACTTGAATCTTTAAACATTTTTTTGTTAGGATGTCCTTGGAACCACAGTAGAGGGGACGGCCATCTTGCCAGCGCAACCCAATGAAAAGCCCCTAGTAGTTGCCAGAACGAATTGGAGGTCAACCAATCAGGGAGCAACAGCACGACCTGACGTGGAAAAGGCCCACTGGACCTAAACTCAGAACCGCTGCAGCTTAAAAACCCCACCCCACCACACCTGGGGGCGACTTCCCTGACTCCTTTCTCTCTCTCTCTGAGTCACAGAACCTCCCCTGAGACCTTAGTTCCCAAATAAAGCCTTTGACTGCTAAAATTTTTTAGCCTCTGACTCCTATCTTTACCCTGCCTTACGCCTGACCCTAACATTTTTGAGATTTATTTTATGTACAGAATAGTGTCTATCTTGGTGAATGTTCTCTGTGCACCTGAAGAACATAGTGTTTGTCCTGCTAATTTTGGTAGAGTGTTCTATACATGTCAGTTATGTCAAATGGGTTGATAGTGTTGTCTAAAATATCCTTTACTGATTTTACTTGTTCAATCAATTATTGAGAAAAAGTATTGACAGCTCTGATTACAAATCTGTCATCCTCCCTATCTCTATTCTTCTGCATGTACTGTCTTCTTTCTGTCTCCAGCTGCTTTTAAGATTTTCTCATTTTTATATTTTATTTTATGTTTAATACTTGTGTTCATCAATTTATTTATGCTGTGTGCTGGAACAGCTTTCTTCATGCTTTTGTTGGACCTATGACTTTATAGTTTTCATAAAATTTAGAAATTTTTGGCCATTTATTTCTTCAACTATTTTTTTCTGTCCTCCCCCAACCCCAGGACTCCAATTATGTATATTAATATGGCTGCCTGAAATTACCCCAAAGATCTATGCCCTTTTCATCTTTCCAAAATGTTTTTGTCCTCTGGGTTTTATTTTGGATTGTTTCTATGGCCCTGCCTTCAAGTCAACTATCTTGTCTTCTGAAATGTCTAATCCCACCCAGTGTTCATCCCATCCAGTGTTTGTTTCTTCTCAGACATTGTAGTTTTCATTTCTAGAAGTTCTATTTGAGTCCTATGTATATGACTCACATATATAAAATCTTCCATGTCTCCACTTTTTTGAATATATAAACTATAGTTATAATAACTGTTTTAATGTCCTTCCCTGTTAATTCTAACATCTCTGTCAATTATAGGTCAGTTTCAACTGCTTTTTTCCTCATTATGGGTCATGTTTCCCTGCTTCTTTGCATGCCTGGTAATCTTTGGATGGCAGAGATTATGAAATTTGCCTCATTAGATCCTGAATGTTTTTGTGTTCCTGTAAATCTTGAGTTTTGGTCTGGGAAGCGGTTAAGTGCCTTGGAAGTAATGTGATCCTTTTGGGTCTTGCTTTTATGGTTTGTTAGCCAGGTCTGAGGCAATGCTCAGTCCAGACTAATTATTTTCTGCAACTGAGGCAAGACTTTCCTGAGTAATTTACCCAATGTCCTATTAATTACTACATTTTCCACTCTGGCTGGTAGAAACAGGCACTTTTCCTGGCCTTCTGTTAATATATATATTTTTTAATGTTTTATTTTTGAGAGAGAGACAGAGAGCAAGCAGGGGAGGGGTGATAGAAAGGGAGACAGAGAATCTGAAGCAGGCCCCAGGCTCTGAGCTGTCAGCACAGAGCCTGATGAGGGGCTCAAACTCACAAAATGTGAGATCATGACCTGAGCCAAAGTCAGATGCTTAACTGACTGAGCCACCCAGGTGTCCCATGGCCTTCTGTTAATATTTGAGGATGAACTTCTGCAGATTTCCAGAGTTCTATCTACAGTTCTTTTTTCTGGTACTCTGTCTTGCAAACTCCAGCTACCTGGGTCTCCTCCCAACTTTCAGTTCAGCTTCTTCAATGCTGGGAGTCAGCAAGGCCTCACTATTCTATATTGTATCTTGGAAACTCTCTGGAAGCAGTAACTGGAGCAACCATATGACCACCTTGCGTGTTCCCATTTCTCTAGGATCACTGTCTTTCATGATCTGATGACCAGTATGTTGAAACCATTATCTATTTGATTGGGTTGTTTCAGATGGGTGGGTAAAAGCAGACACTGCTATCCCATCTTGGCTGGAAGGGGAAATCCAAAAGGAGAGACCTTAATACAAAGAATTGTTAACTAGCTAACCAAAGGGTAAGGGGAAACATTAAGATATCATGGAAGTGGCAGCTACACAAGTAGCTACTATTCCTAGAACTGACAGAACAATGGGGGAGAGCTGGAATTCTTAAAACTTAGAATCTTAAGAGGAGGGACCCTACAGAGCTGAAACTCAGATATCTGAGGAGGGGACCCTGGGCAGTAAGCGCTGGTCTCTCTGGCATCAGGGAAAACTGAATCACATGAGCTGCTGCTATAGGAAGGATTTGCTTCTGCTGGGGTGAAGAAGCATGGCTGGGTTAATGCTTCTAGGAAAAAGAGGCAGAAAGTCCCTTCACCCTCCTTCAGCCATGCAGCCTCCCTCTAGCACCCCTACCATTGGCAGTGACTGACAAGGAGCTGCTAGCTAAGCAGAAAGTTAGTCAAGTCCCAATGCACACATCACAAGCACCACCCACAAGAGAGTGGGACTGAAGCTAAGAGAAAATTAATAACTGGCATGTCAATCAAGAAAATAGTGAGTAGACCTCTCAACTTGTTGGAGAATGCCAACCCTTGTATATACTTGTATAGTTTCTAGAGTATGAATCAGCCTTTAATGTTAACATATTATACTGCACTGCAGGCATTATCAGAATATGTAATAAAATTATCCACAAGCCTTGGCTGGCCAAAGCTTGGCTAGATTTACTGCAAAGATATATCATGGCCTGATTATAACTGCAAGAAGTTGGAAACAACCTAGATACCCAATAATAGGGGAATGATTAAATTGTGGTCTAGATGAACAATGAGATACTATTATATTATTTTAAAATATATTATATATTATGTTGTGATACATTGTTTTTACAGTCATGAATTTGTTCACATTTTAACCTCTTTTGTTGACCTTCCACCCTGCTTCTCCACCTTCCAACCAGGATCATTTTCCTTTGTATTAAAGAATACCTTTCAGGATTTCCCTTGGTATACGTCTGCTGATTGTAAACTTCCTCAGTTTTTGTCTAAAAATGTCTTTATTTTTTTTTTTTAATTTTTTAATCTTTATTCATTTTTCAGAGGCAGAGAGAGACCGTGTGAGTGGGGGAGGGGCAGAAAGAGGGAGACATAGAATCCCAAGCAGGATCCAGGCTCCAAACAGTCAGCAAGAGCCCAACACAGGGCTTGAACTCACGGACTGCGAGATCATGATCTGAGCCAAAGTCAGACACTCAACCAACTAAGCCACCCAGGCGCCCCTAAAAATATCTTTATTTTGCCTTAATCATTGAAAAATAGTTCTCCTGGGTAGAGAATTATAGGATGGGAGTTATTTTCTTTTGAGTCACTATAGATCTCATTCTAGCATCCTGGTTTCCAGTAGTCGTTCTGATAGAAGCCAGCTATCAGTCTAACTACTCCATCAAGGATGAGCTCCTATAAAGATTTGTTTTTTCCTATGGCTGATTTTTAAGTTCTTTGTCTTTGGTTTTCAGTAGTTTTACCATAGTATGCCTGCATGTATTCTTTGTATTGATTCTGATTGGGATATGTTGGGTTTTTGAATCTGTGGATTGATGTCTTTCATCAGGTCCAGAAAAAATGTCTACCATTATTTTCTCAAATAATACTTCTGTCTGATTTTCTCTCTCCTCTTCTACTGTGACTATAATTCCAACTATGTTAGACCTTCTCTCTATATCTACTATGTATCTACTATAATCTTTACCTTGTCTTCTGTATTATTCAACATTTTATTTCTCTTTGTTTCATTCCAGATTGTTTATTTTCACCCATTTCCCAGCTATTTCTTTCTTCCGTTTTGACTACCCAGCTATTAAACCTGTCCATAAACTATTATTTTTAGTTACCAATTTGTTTTCAACCTTAAAATTTATTTTTAAAAAAATATCCTATGTCATTTTTAAATGTTTCAATCTTGCTTTTCATTTGCTTGTACAAGATAAACATCCCTGTTTACAGCATATTTTATGGTAGTTTTACTGGAAGTTTTAAAGTCATAGATTCCTGAGAGTCCATTGCCTGTTGTTTTTTCAGTTCTCCCTTATGTGGTCTTGTCCCCTCATGTGTCTAATTATCTTTGATTATGTGCTGGAAAGTACTTACAAAATTATGTGTGGAAATAATTTGAAGTCTAGGATGGGCTTATCTTCCTTCAGAGAAGATTGTGAGTGCTTCTGTCAGGCATCTGGGAACAGTTATAGTCCATGACTACCTTAATTCTGGTGCCAGGCTGAGATTTTTGTGAGCCACCAAGATGACTGGAAGCCAGGCTGCAAAGTCTGTTTAGGCCTTTAAAGTTAGGGTGAGGGATTTACCAAGGTTCCCAACCTTGCCAGACCCCAGATTCAATGTTCTCTAGCCTTGAGAGGCCAGGAAAGACTGTCAGATACCTTTTGAACTGACAAATGTCCCAGGTGTTACTGCCCCTTATTCCAAGATCTTGGCTTTATAACTGCATGATTAAAAAAAATATGTTAACCTATTTTGTACGGTTTTTTTAAGTTATTTTAAGAAGGATGGCTGGCATGAACCACCCAGTCTACCATTACATGAATACATTTAAGAAAAGGGATAGGGTGCTCTTGCAAGAGTCTAGTCTAAGGCACCTGTTCACCACTTGAAAGTCACAGTAGCCAATTCTAATTGTGAGGCATGTACAGTGTAATTTTTTTTTTTTAATTCAAGTGACTCTGCCACTTATTAGCAAGTCACTTTGCTTTTCTGAGTCTCGGTTTCCTCATGGATCAAATGGCAGGAATCATCTCTTTCACAGGGTTAGAGCAGATGATGGATGTGAAATTGCTTTGTGACAAAGGCAAAAAATTGAATGTTATTATTTTGGCACTTTCCAAATGTAATTTTGCTTTTTACTAATAAGAGCCAAGCTCCAGAAGTTTGTGAGTGGTTGAAATATATCTTTCAAATAAATAAAATGTTTCCTAGTAATAGTCAATTTCTTGAAGTTTGTGAATAGTTTAAATCTATACTTGAAATAGTTTGGGATTCTTGGTTACTTGGATGTGATCGGCTTCTAAAAATTTATTGAGCTGTATATTCACAGTGTGTGCATTTTTATGTCTATGATTTTATATTTCAATGAAATCTGTTTAAAAACCAAAAATTTGAGGGTGCCTGCATGGCTTGGGTGGTTAAGAATCCAACTTCAATTCAGGTCATGAGCTCATGTCTCATGATTTCCAGCCCCACATCGGGGCTTGAAATTCTCTTGGGATTCTCTCCCTCTCTCACTGCCCCTCCCCCACTCACTCCCATGCACATGCACTTTCTCTGTCTCTCTCTCAAAAATAAATAAACATTTTAAAAAAACTGAAAAAGATAAAACCCCAAAATTTATATATGTATATTTTTTAAAATTTTTTAATGTTTATTTATTTTTGACAGACAGAGAGAAACAGAGTATGAGCGGGGGAGGGGCAGAGAGAGAGGGAGACACAGAATCTGAAGCAGGCTCCAAGCTCTGAGCTGTCAGCACAGAGCCCGACACGGGGCTCGAACTCACAGACTGCGAGATCATGACCTGAGCCAAAGTCGGACACTCAACCGACTGAGCCACCCAGGCACCCCCCCCAAAATTTATATTTTGTTTGAATGGGTATTATATGCATGTAGGATAAAATTTAAAAAGTAGAAAGGGGTGGAAACATTTTTTCTTTTCATCCTGCTCTTCAACCTTTCACTTTCCTTCCTCAGCAACCACCATTGTTGGTTTCTTTTGTATTGTTCCAGAGATTATTCTATGCATATTGAAGCACATGTGTATATGTAGGTGTCTGTACCTACATGGTCACTCCCCTTTTAAACTCAATTTCAGCATCCTATACATGTTGTTCTGCAACCCACTTTTTTCACTAAATATAAATCATTCTGTAGCCATACTTATGAACTCGTGTATAGTTACAGTTACTTAGTATTCTGATGTATGGATATTCTGTAATTTGTGTACTAATATTAGATATGCCACTCTTTTGTATTATGTACCCAAGAATATTATTTACACACCTTTTGTGTGAACGTATTTTAGGGTAAATTTCTAGAAGAGGAAATGCTTAGTTAAAGAGTGTATGCATTTAAAATTCTCATATATTCAGATTGCTTTCTGTAAAGGTTATACACGCCTGTCAACAATGTATGAGATTTGAGAATGCCTGGTATCCCACACTCTTGCAAATATATTAAGTGTATTTCCATTTGCCAATTTGATAAGAGTAAAGAAAGGAAAACAAAGATATCTCATTGTATTCCTTTTATATGGATGAGGTTGAGCATCTTTTCATATGTTTAGAAAAAATTTTAATTTTCTTTTCAGTGAAGCTTACCATTTGTGTTTTTAGTACGTTTTGTTTTGTTTTCTAAAGTAGGCTTCATGCCCAGTGTGGAGCCCAACTCAGGGCTTAAACTCACAACCATAAGATCATGATCTGAGCTGAGATCAAGAGCTGGACCCTTAACCAACTGAGCCACCCAGGTGCCCCCTTAGTACATTTTCTATTGATGTGTTATTCTTCTTTTTATTAGTTTGTGGTTTGCAAATATTCTTTGTTAATTTGTCCTTTATATTTGTGGTTGTTTTAGCCGGGCAGAAATGTTTTATTCTTATGTGGCCATATTTATTAATCTTGCCCTTAGACATAAAGATTCCATAGTATAAAGATGTTGGTTCTCAGAAAATTACTTTTAAAAAATGAATATAAACCCAATAAAAAATACCAGTGGGTCTCCTTCCTTCCTTCCTTCCCTCCCTCCCTCTCTCTCTTTTTTTTTGAAATAAGCATTTCTAAAGTTTGCATGGAAAAATTAAAAATGCATAGAAAAATTCCATAAAAGAATAATGAGGGTGACTGTATCCATTACACATTAAAAAAGTATTGCAAAGCTACATCAATTAAAGCAATGTGGTGTTGATGTATTGTATTAGTCTCTTAGGGCTGCTATAATAAAGTACCCCAAAGTGGGTGGCTCAAAACAAGAGAAATCTATTCATTTCCAGTTCCAAAGACTAGAAGCCTGAAATCAAGGTGTGAACAGGCCATGCTCACTCTGAGACTCTGGAGAGGATCCTTTCTTGCCTCCTCCTAGCTTCTGGTGGTGGCCATCAATCGTTGATGTTCCTTGATTTTGCAGGTACATTACTCCTTCCTATCTCCACCCATCATCACATGGCACTATCCCTGTGTGTCTTGTGTGTGTATCCAAATTTACCTCTTTTGTTAAATTTTATTTATTTATTTTTGAGAGAGAGTACACAGAAGGGGCAGAGAGAGAGGGAGAGAAAAAGAGAGAGAGAATCCCAAGCAGGCTCTGCAGTGTGGCAGCAGAGAGCCCAAAGTGGGTCTTGAACTCACAAACCATGAGATCATGACCTGAGCCAAAATCAAGAATTGGTCACCTAACTGACTGAGCCACCCAGGTGTCCTTATGTTTCCTTCTTCTTATGAGGATACCTGTGACATTGAATTAAGGGCCCACCCTACTCCAGTATGATCTCATCTTAACGAATTACATATGCAATGACCCTCTGTAAAACTAAGGTCATATTCTGAGGTACTGGGGGTTATAACTCTAACATATCTTTTGTTTTGTTTTGTTTTTTGTTTTTTTAAAAATTTTTAAAAATGTTTATTTATTTTTGACAGAGAGAGAGAGAGAGAGAGAGCATGAGCAGGGGAGGGGCAGAGAGAGAGGGAGACACAGAATCCAAAGCAGGCTCCAGGCTCTGAGCTGTCAGCACAGAGCCTGACTTGGGGCTGGAACTCACAGACTGCAAGATCATGACCTGAGCCGAAGTCGGACGCTCAACCAACTGAGCCACCCAGGTGCCCCTCTAACATATCTTTTGGCAGCGTAGAAGGGAATGGACACAATTCAACCCATAATTTGAATGTATAGATAGATGTCAAGAGAATAGAATGGAGATCAAAAATAAGCCTAAATATATTTGGGGATTCGGTGTATTATTAAAATGAAGGAAAGATGGAACAACTGTATAGCAGTTTGGGGAAAAAAAAAAAGGAAGTTGGATCACATTCTTCTTCTTGATACCAAGGTAAATTCTAAATAACAAACCTTTGATCAAAGGTTTAAATGAAGAAAGTACTGGTAGAATGAGAGAATCTGAAAGTAGAAAAAGTCTTTCTAAACATGACCTAAAGCCCAGAATCTACAAATTTACTTGTAAAACTAGAAATTAAAATAGATATGACATTATCCCTGCTGTGACATTGCTTCCACTCCCTTATGGCTTCTGGGGTGAGTGAAGAAGGTGTGTAGTTACAGTTGCTCTTTGGGGGACTGTGGGTAATGCTGGGTGTGCTCCTGGGTGCTGGCAAGCAATGTTGAGGTGAAGCCTTAGAAGATTGAAAATCTCTGATAAAGATAAGCTATCTTAAAATAAACATTAAGAAATTTTTAAAAAATGGGGATGGGGTGCCTGGGTGGCTCAGTCAGTTAAGTGTCCAACTTCATTCAGCTCAGGTCATGATCTCACGGTTCGTGAGTTTGAACCCCATGTTGGGCTCTGTGCTGACAGCTCAGAGCCTGGAGCCTGCTTTGGATTCTGTGTCCCCCTCCCTCTCTGCCCCTCCCCTGCTCACTCTCTCTCTCTCTCTCTCCCTCTCAAAAATAAACATTAAAAAAAGTTAAAGATAAGCTATCTGGAGGCACCTGGGTGACTCAGTTGGTTAAGCATCGAACTCTTGATCTCAGCTCAGGTCATGATTTCATGGTTCATGAGATCCAGCCCCACATTGGCCCTGCACTGACAATGCAGAGCCTGCTTGGGATTCTCTCTCTCTCTCTCTCTCTCTGACCCTCCCCCTTGTGCATGCACACACACTCTTTCAAAATAAATACATAAACTTAAAAAAAAAAAAAAAGATAACCTATCCATCACTCTGCTGGATACTGTAGATTCAAAGATTTAATATGACCAGTGGCCTATATCAGCTTAGGTCAAGGTTGACATGTTTCCTCCAGGCATACCTCCATTCTCCAATCCCTGCCTACAGCAGCATCTAATCCATCATAGCCCTCTGAGCCAGGTGATTCTCAATACAAAAAAGTTGAGGCAGCCACAACCTACCAATAATAGATGAAGCCTACTGGGAATTCTGGGCTTGACCCATTACAAGTATTGTCTCCACTGATTTGTGCAATGGTGCGATACCCTTAACTTATACTCTTTGTCTTTGCAAGAAAGACCAGCATCCTTGGTTTGTTTTTCAAAACTACATTTGAATTTACTATAAACTTGTTTTGGGGCACATTTATTATGCCTTCTAGTATTTGTTTCTCCTCTGTTAAAGTCCTATGTCTGAATTTTGTCTTAAACTTTAGTGCCAGGATAAACTCTCTCCTCCCAAAATGTCTGACATCTTTCTTTTTTCTAGCAATGAGAAGCAAACAATTTGTGGTTCTCCCTGTTTGCCTTAGCTACTAAGAAACTCAGAACAGGGGCGCCTAGGTGGCTCAGTCGGTTGAGCGTCTGACTTCAGCTCAGGTCATGATCTCACGGTCTGTGAGTTCGAGCCCCGCGTCAGGCTCTGGGCTGATGGCTCAGAGCCTGGAGCCTGCTTCCGATTCTGTGTCTCCCTCTCTCTCTGCCCCTCCCCCGTTCACGCTGTCTCAAAAATAAATAAATGTTAAAAACAGGAACTGTATGATGTCTTTTCCCTCCTCTCTTTGTCCTCATTTTATATTGCTCTTTTATTAACTCACTGTACACATATCCTTTCCTATAAGCCACCTCAAAGCCAGAGCATTTGCAGCACATGGTACAGGCCTCACTATCTGGGTCCCCTGCCAGGGTACCATGGGGTGCCCCCCTACCTCTATGGAAGGCTCTAGCTTTCTACTCTCCCTTGCTGCCTCAGGTCTGGTGGTGGCAATCACCTCCCTGGAGTTGCCAGCCCTGGGCCACTGAACCCCACCCCTTCATCCACCTAAACCTTGCCTTTGTAGGCCTTTATTAGGCTCTTCTTGATTACCCAGTTCATGCAGGCCATCTATTTCTAGCCAGGACCCCGTCTGCTACATACAGTGAATGTCCAGGCAGTGGGTCTGGGAAACAGACCCTCAAAATGGGATTGGGGACTGTGTTGCTCACATATTTAAGAAGCGAGCAATGGGACACTGGTAACACATAGCATGCAGTGGCATCTCAGGCATTCAAAGTATCACTGGTGACATCCTAGGAGAGCAAAGCAATGGGAGATCAAAGGTCTGAGTAACAGTCCTTGTGGCAACAAAGGGAACTGGAAAGACAGTGAGGTCACCTAGCCACTTCTGATGGGCTCCCAAGTGTATAGGGAGGACAGGGAGAAGGACAAACTGAAGGTAGTTATTTATGGTCAATGTAGAACCTAAGTGGAAAACCAGAAAGCTCTGATGGAATTCCTGTATTCGTTATGGCTGCAGGGGAGAAATGGCTGTCCAGGGCTGGACTGTAAGGGTTGCAGAGTTGCATTGCCAATGAAATGCTTGGCCCTATCCGGTCTTGCACGCTAAGGGCACTGATGGGAAAGAGTGGGACCTTGAGCTATGGGTTGACGCAGAGGAGGCTAAAAACTTTGACCTCTAAATCCCTTTGCCTCAGCCCAGCCAGCCTCCCCCTGCAGGAACACCTTTCCATGAACACACCTGGGGCAGCTACCTCTCCTGCTGACGCCAATTACAACCTCAAGGACTCACCCATTCTCCTCCTTAGTGCCTCCAGGCCACAGGAAGAGTTTGATCCCAACATATGCCAGATGGAAAAGTACCATGCCGGTAGTGGAAGGGCAGAGCTGAACAGGCCCTGGCAGGGCCTCATCCATCTGTGCTGGCAGGAGTCTGGGAAGAATCATAGTAATGGACTCCAAGGCTCCCAGAAGGACAATGAATTATAAAAGGCTTACTGGAGCTGAACTTCTCAAAATGGAATTCAGGGTTTAATGTGCTGGCTGGAGCAACAGGGTTGAATTCAGGGTTTAATGTGTTGGCTGGGGAATGGTGTTCAGGTCCACTAGATTCCTTATCTGAAGCCTGTGGTCAAAGTGGCCTAGAGTCAGTTCCCCATGATGCTGGCTTGAATGGACTGCCAAATATGGCTCCCTGCAGTTCATACAGGTCAGCTTTTTGGGGCAAGAATGGAGTGGAGAGTGGATGTGGAGGTGTAAACAGAAATTACCCAGCACTGTCACTGTCACTATCCTTGATAGTGATAATGAACACTGATGCCTCCTCACCAGCACCATTTTTAGTGCATTGATAAAGGGATGTCCTCAAGGCCACTTATGGATGGTATCATTAAGGGGTACACTGTAGGCCACTGTATTAGCTTCTTCTGGCTGTTGTAACAAATTACCACAAACTGGGTGACTTACAACAACAGAAATTTATTCTCTTATAGTTCTAAAGGAGAGTCCAAAGTTAAAGTGTTGGCATGGCCGTGCTCTTTCCCTGCCTCTAGGGGAAGATCCTTCCTTGTCTTTTTTGGTCCTAGTAGCCCCAGGCAGTCCTCTGCTTGTGGCTGCATCACTCCAGTCTCTGCCTCTATCTTCACAGGGTTGTCTTCAGTCTGTGTGTCTCGTCTTCTTGTAAGGACACCGATTGTTATGGGCTGAATCCTGTTCCCCCAGAAGTCACATGTTGGAGCCTTAGCCTCCAGTACCTCAGAATGTGACTGCATTTGGAGATAGGGTCTTAAAGACATAATTATGTTAAAAGGAAGCCTTCAGGGTGGACCCTAATCCAAACTGAGGGGTCTTTTTAAATTTTTTTAAATGTTTTATTTATTTTTGAGAGAGGGTGAGACAGAGCGTGAGCAGGGGAGGGCCAGAGAGAGGGAGACACAAAATCTGAAGCAGGCTCCAGTTGTCAGCACGGAGCCTGACACGGGGCTCGAACCACGAACCATGAGAACATGACCTGAGCTGAAGTCGGACGTCCAACCCACTGAGTCACCTAGGTGCCCCGAAGGATCTTTTTAAAAGAGGAGATTGGGACATGCAGAGTAAGGAGAAAAGACCACGGGAAGAGGCACCAAGAGGGTGGCCATCTGTAAGACAGAGAAGGACCTCAGAGGAAAGCAAGCCTGCAGACTTCGACTTCCAGCCTCCAGAATCTTGCGATAAGAAATTCTGTTGTTTAAGCTACCTGGTCTATGGTGCTTCGTTATGGCAGCCCCAGCAGAC
The DNA here is from genome assembly GCF_018350195.1 of Panthera tigris. Taxonomy (NCBI): domain Eukaryota; kingdom Metazoa; phylum Chordata; class Mammalia; order Carnivora; family Felidae; genus Panthera; species Panthera tigris. The sequence goes on from NC_056665.1 coordinate 19,522,794, forward strand.
AAATACACTAATCACACTGGATTAAGGCCTACCCTAATTCAGCATGACCTCGAATGAACTCATTTTAATTTGATAACATCTACAAAGATGCTATTTCCAAATGAGGTCACGTTCACAGGTACCAGGGGTTAGGTCTTCCAACATATCTTTTGGGGGATAGATTTCAACCCGTAACAGCCACCAGGGCATCAGTTGACCAGTTTAGCTGGTATTGTGTTGACCCCACGAGCTCTAGCTTTCAGCTGAGTTCAGCCAGTGAGGCACTGGCAGACTGGTGGGTGGGAAAGTGGGGTCAGAGTACTTATTCTGGTTCCTTCTCACTGGGAAGCACGGGTTGGCTCTCTCTACTGCAGGCCGTCTTTGTCAGGTGGATTTCTCCCACATAGGCCCTCTCTACAGGTTCTGGTGACTGGTCTCTTTGCAGATCTTTAGCTTGTGGGGTGGGGAGGAAAGCATCAATGGCTCCCCAGTGGTGCTGGCTGCCCCTGGTATTGTACCCTCTCTCACTGGTTTCCCTAAACCCCTACTACACCTATGCAGTTAGCTTCTCTACTGAGTACTTACTCCATCAACTGGTTTGAGTAAGCCATGTTTCCTGCTGGACCCTAACCATTAACAGGGTATTTTCTAGGCTCCTTTTGGGATCAGGGTGTGATATATTTACCAGAGCAGCATTCTTCCTATTTGTTAGGCAATTCTCTTGATTACAAATCTTGGGGATGGTCCTCAAGGATCAAGTGGGGGAACCTTGATCCAGATTGGGTATTTCAAAGACTGAAAGACTGGTATTAGAAAATCCATGAGGATTTACCATACTTCTACTGCAAATGGCCAGTTTCTTTCCCTTCCCTGCTTCCACACCCTTCTACATGGTTTTTGTTTCTTCCATTGAGAGGTCTTCCCCCACCTTTGCATCGGGCCTGGACTTAGGAATTGGTTAGGCTGATGGGATGGTGGCAAATGTGAAGCAAACAGACTTGGAAAGTTTTGGCACACTCTTCCTGGAGCTGAATCACCATGTGAACAAGCCCAGCCAGGCTGTTGGAGATTGAGAAACACATGGCCTCCCTCACCTGCCGCCAGCTGAGAGCCAGCCAACCAGTGTGTAAGGTGTCCGTACCTGTGTGGTTTCCACAATGCCCCAACACTGGTTACCTTCTTGACTTTTTAACTTCCTCTAACTCCAGCATTTAGTGGTCAGGAAGGTGAGACAAAAAGCACATAGCAACGGCCAGAAAGGTAGGAGCAAACCAGTCACGTGCGGAGTCCTATCAGTCAACAGTGTTTTTCCAAGGAGTGCTCAATTATCGCCAATGATGCTTGGTTAAGGGGAGTACTGAGAATGATCCGTCAGGCAATACCACAGGTGACCTTAAGAGCTTTGGAGAGGCAGAACTAGACAGAGATTACAGAAAACTGGTTCAAGGAGGGAACTGGCAAGGGGAGAGATGTGGGCCATTGTGGAAATAAAACCCAACTTGTGGTGCTGTGGCAGACAGAACAGGAGGGGCAGCAAGGAGGGGTCAAGTGCTACTAGGCCAAACAAGATGTAACCAAGAGTTCCACCAGTTTGAAATCTGATGGCCCAGTGAGAGCCCAGTGTTCGGCAGGTCGGGTAAGGAGCAGATGACAAGCAGAGACAACTCCAAGCTTGAGCTGCAGGGAAGGGCACCAGTGGGAGCCAAGGCTCTGTTTCACATGGGCTCATTCTTGTTTGGATGCAAAGCCCGCTTGAACATGTGGTGAGGAAGAGCCAGTAGAGAGGGCAGGGGGTTAGGAGAGGCAAGAGTGGAGTCCGTGAGAGGGTAGGGGATCCGAATGACTGTTCAAATCTTTCTCCTCATGTACAGAGGCAGGTGCACGGGCCAAGGACAGAACTCCAACTATCAGAGTTTCAACTGAAGACTCATCTGTATCTTGCCCAAGGGTCTACTAATGTTTCTCCATGATCAGGATGGACTGGGTCACACATTCATCACTGAAAACTTACAGCTCCCAAGGGTCTATCACGTCAGTTCCAAGCTGCCATCCCAGCCACAGCCCCTCTGCTGAGGCATGAGGCAGTGTCCTGCCCGGTTCGACATGGCTCTCTGGCCCTGGCCCACTCTCTTCTTCCCCACAGGTCTCAGGTTCTGGCTCCACCTCCTCCTCCTTTCAAGAGGAGAGCAAGACCCACCTTCCCTGGCTACCTCAGTCCACCCTTCTGAAACGCTTTCTGCCCTCAGCTTGTGGCACACAATTTCCCCACTATTTCTACCCCACAGAACTGCTTCATTGGCTAGAGCAAGGTCCCCACCCTGGTTATCTTGGGCCCTTGGCTGTTAGGGGTGCAAGGATGAAGTCAACTATGGTGATCAGGGCTCAAAATTCAAGCATCGTTTCTTCCCATGTGCTCATGACTTGCTAATTTCTAAATTTATGGAAAAACGAGGCTTGAGGGAAATGAGTCACAGCTCACGTATACTAAAACATGCCGTTCCACTTCTAAAATGAATCACTGAGAGCAACTTAACACATCTTTTCAGCTACAGAAAATATGTAAAAGAAAGTATTAAAAAGTTCCTTTACAGCCCACAAGGGAATCTCTCTAAATGTAAACAAATCTGGATAAAATACTTTAACCCAAGTGTGAAACTTCCCATGTAAAAAGCCAATCTGGTTATAAACTGGAAACTGGGATCTCCTAAACCTCACAAACCCCAACCTTGTTTTCACTGGCCTGCTCTTCTGTCTGGAACCCCTGGTATCCCCCACCCAAAATTTTCTTTTATAAATTTTTTTTTATATTTTATTTATTTTTGAGAGACAGACACAGCACAAGTGGGGGAGGGGCAGAGAGAAAAGGAGACACAGAATCCGAAGCAGGCTCCAGGCTCCGAGCTTAGCACAGAGCCCGATATGGGGCTCGAACGCACAAACTGTGAGATCATGACCTGAGCCGAAGTCGGAAGCTCAACTGAGCCACCCAGGCGCCCCTCCCCCACCCAAAATTTAACTCAAATGTCTCCAGACTCAAATTCTAGTCTTGACTATCCCAACCTACTTGTTTGTTAAGTACGCTGTTCAAGTGTCCTGTTTTTGCTCTCCCCAACCTTCCCCAAGAGACTGTGAGTCCCATAAAACCAGAATGTATTTCTTCCTTTCTTTATATCATGGAAGACGACCACAGAATACTTCACATATATCAGATACTCAACTCAAGAATGTTGGCTAATTTATATATGAGACCACTCTAGGATACTTTCCCGGCTAATTCTGAAGATTAATTTTGTTCCTTCTTAGGATATCTCCACTTGACAGCAGGCTCTGTAAACTACAGCACACAGGCCAAATCCAGCCCACGAGCTAAGAAGGAGTCATCGTGCAAGGGGAATGACCCACAGGGCCCTTAGAAACCTGGATGGCCCTTGAGACACCTCTAGACAAGATGTTTATCTTATTGGTTTAGCAGTTCCACTCCAAGCACCCGATTTTGTGGACAAACCCCAATGGGTCTGCCAACTCTGGGAATCATTGTAGCTGTCACGCGCCATGCTCACCACAGGAGAGAAATCATGAGGAGGGAAAATGAGTAATAGTAGGAGGTTGTGGGATGATAAAAAGCTGTTTAATGTTTGACAAATTCAAGTTCATAAAGAAGTTTCCTTGAATTTAATAAAGATGCTAAAAATGTTCTTTGCATTTTTTTTTAATATTTACAGGTTTTTTAACAAAGTTCTGTACATAAAAATAAATATACAGAAACAACCCCATCAACTGTCTGCATCAGTAATCCTCGCTGGTGGGCTCACCATTTACAAGGAAGACATCATTCAACGCAACCTGTCACAGAGACTGTCCTACCAGCAAGGACTTCTAACTTGAAGAACCATTACTAGGTCTCTTTCATCTCAAGATTGTTAGTCACCTGGAGGGTCTTATCTACCAACTAGCAATTACTCATGAAATCAATGAACACGCTCATTGTGTTCACAGTTAGTGAACTGTGACCAACTGTCACTACTGCTAGTGGTGAGGTCTATATCCTATGCGGACTTCGACCACTAAAGATGCAGGTGTAGTTAAGATCAGAAATAAACCCCACTCCCCTTGGCTAGTCACTGTGAAAAGTGTGCGTAAGGCAATTGAACTGAGGGTTACGGATTCATCTTGCTAATGTCAAAAGCGACACTAACAAGATTCTTAGCCTCATCCACCAGCTGACGGGCCTCTGCGTCCGGGTCTCCAGGAGCAGGCTCCACCTCCTTCACCAGACAAAGGGTTGTAACCTGGGATGAGAGAAAGGAAGCAAAACAGTACTGGGAACATTCTGTATCAAACATAAAATCGTGATCCTCACATGCAAAGCACTACAAAGCTATGGATTCTATTCTCACGGACATTTTCACCAAGCTTGTAGCTACCATGTGAAAAAAATAACTTTATTCTGTGACTGCACTTTGAATTGACTTTCGGCTGGGAATAAAAGAAGCCATCCAGCTTCCTGATCTCAACTCCTCAAGCATATGAAAACTCCCCCAAACACACAACAAATTTGCCCAAAAAAACCTCTCAAGATGGCTGGATTTAAATATATGGAGGCCCCTATTATAGTGCTTAACAAAATGTATACAATTCAACAGCGCCTGGGTGGCTCAGGCAGTTAAGCATTTCTTAGTCTTGGCTCAGGTCATGATCTCATGGTTCATGGGATTGAGCCCCGAGTCAGGCTCAATCTGTGCTGACAGCACAGAGCTTGCTTGGGATTCTCTCTCTCCTTCTCTCTCTGCTCCTCCCCTGCTTGCGCTCTAACTCTCCCACTCTAAAATAAATAAATAAGTAAATAAAATGTATACATGCAAATAAGGACTGTTCAAGCTACAGAAAATAAATTAAAAAAAATCAAAACAGAACAGAACTTGCTGTTCTCAGTGAGAAATGGGTAATCTATGTACTCTGCCCTCATTCTTAACCCTGCAAACTCACTAGCTTCCCAAAGTTAATGGACATTTGGTAACTGGGTCGAGTGCTCGGCTTTAGGCCAGTGAGACCTTAACTGAGGTGGTTTTGCTCTTGACTTGCTGTGGCATCTTTGGGCAATAACTCCTTATGCCTCAATTTCCTTATTTGTAACACACCAAGCTAGTCAGAGAGCATCTAGCTCAGGATCAATGGAAACACTAAGATACCATGCACATAGCAATATCATGCATTACACTTTCTATGATTTCCACTCCTCTCCTAAATATCACCACTGTTTGCTCTGAAAAATATCCTTCCAGCAAGGTAAGTTAAAAAAAATTTTTTTTTAGTGTTTATTTTTGAGAGAGAGAGAGTGAGTACACATGCAGGCAAGTGCAAGCAGGGGAGGGGCAGACATACGAGTGCCATCATTCCACTCACTGGGGCCTTGACTGACCTCCCTTTCAACTTATTGAAGGTTTACTTTTTTTTTTTTTTTTTTTTTACTAAGTGGACACTGAGGCCAAGGAGGTTACAGGCCTCTGGAAAGCGGGATTTGCACCCACATCCTTGCCCTGGGACACTGGGTAAGAGGGCTCCCCAGGTTGGTGACTGCCAGGGGTATGGGGGGCTTGGCATGTGCTTCTTCTGTTTAATCTCCATAATCCTAAACTTCGGAATTAGCCTCAGTTTATAGACAACAAAAGGAAGAAACAGAACCTTGTTTTTAAAAGGTAAATATATGCCATAATTGCTCAAAATGCTTTAACGTTAGGTACTTACCACCTCCTCGCAGAGGTTTTCTGTCAGACTTCCGTTTCGGCAGGACCGATGAAGTAGAAGGCCCAGTGCTATCTTCTTCCGGGGGCTTTCTTACATTTCCTTTGTAACTTTTTCCTTCTTGCATGCTCTCCCACATTTCAATCTTCTGTCTCCTTTTTTGTTCTTCAAGCTGAGGAAGAATCACACGTTACAGAATGAATTCAGAAGCTGCCATCTTTCTCACAGAAAACGCAAACTGTGCCAATTTTCTAATTTTTATTTTTTAACTTTAGGGCATGCAAGCAGGAGAGAGACACAGAGGGAGAGAGAAACTTTTTAAAAAAATTTTTTTAAATTTACATCCAAGTTAATTAGCATACAGCGCAACAACGATTTCAGGAGTAGATTCCTTAATGCCCCTTACCCATTTAGCCCATCCCCCCTTCCACAACCCCTCCCATAACCCTCAGTTTGTTCTCCATATTGAAGAATCTCTTATGTTTTGTCCCTGTTTTTTGTATTATTTTTGTTTCCCTTCCCTTATGTTCATCTGTTTTGTCTCTTTGTTTCCCTTGCCTCCGGAGATGTGTTAAAGTCTTCATATGAGTGAAGCCATATGATATTTGTCTTTCTCTAATTTCACTTAGCATAATACCCTCCAGTTCCATCCACGTAGTTGCAAATGGCAAGATTTCATTCTTTTTGATTGCCGAGTAATACTCCATTGTGTGCGCGCGTGCCATATCTTCTTTATCCATTCATCCATCAATGGACATTTGGGCTCTTTCCATACTTTGGCTATTGTTGATAGTGCTGCTATAAACATTGGGGTGCATGTGTCCCTTTGAAACAGCATACCTGTATCCCTTGGATAAATACCTAGTAGTGCAATTGCTGGGTCGTAGGGTAGTTCTATTTTTAATTTTTTGAGGAACCTCCATACTGTTTTCCAGAGTGGCTACACCAGTTTGCATTCCCACCAGCAGTGCAAAAGGGTTCCTCTTTCTCCGCATCCTCGTCAACATCTGTTGTTGTCTGAGTTGTTAATGTTAGCCATTCTGACAGGTGTGAGGTGGTATCTCATTGTGGTTTTGATTTGTATTTCCCTGATGATGAGTGATGTTGAGCATTTATTCATGTGTCGGTTGGCCATCTGGATGTCTTCTTTGGAGTAGTGTCTATTCATGTCTTTGGTATATTTCTTCACTGGATTGTTTTTTGGGTGTTGAGTTTGATAAGTTCTTTATAGAATACTAACCTTTATCTGATATGCTGTTTGCAAATATCTTCTCCCATTCTGTCCGTTGCCTTTTACTTTTGCTGATTGTTTCCTTAGCTGTGCAGAAACTTTATTTTGATAAGGTCCCAGTAGTTCATTTTTGCTTGTTTCCCTTGCCTCCAGAAACGTGTTGAGTAAGAAGTTGCTGCAGCCAAGATCAAGGAGGTTTTTGCCTGCTTTCTCCTCGAGGATTTTGATGGCTTCCTGTCTTACATTTAGGTCTTCCATCCATTTTGAGTTTATTTTTGTGTAGAGTGTAAGAAAGTGGTCCAGGTTCATTCTTCTGCATGTCGCTGTCCAGTTTTCCCAGCACCACTTGCTGAAGAGACTGTCTTTATTCCATTGGATATTCTTTCTTGCTTTGTCAAAGATTAGTTGGCCATACGTCTTTTGGTCCACTTCTGGGTTCTCTATTCTGTTCCACTGATCTGAGTGTCTGTTCTTGTGCCAAGTACCATACTGTCTTGATGATTACAGCTTTGTAATATAGCTTGAAGTCCGGGATTGTGATGCCTCCTGCTTTGGTTTTCTTTTTCAAGATTGCTTGGCTATTTGGGGTCCTTTCTGGTTCCATACAAATTTTAGGATTATTTGTTCTAGCTCTGTGAAGAATGCTGGTGTTATTTTGATAGGGATTGCATTAAATATGTAGATTGCTTTGGGTAGTATCGACATTTTAACAATATTTGTTCTTCCTCTCCAGGAGCATGGAATCTTTTTCCATTTTTTTTGTGTCTTCTTCAATTTCTTTCATAAGTTTTCTATAGTTTTCAGTGTATAGATTTTTTACCTTTTTGGTTAGATTTATTCCTAGGCATTTTATGGGTTTTGGTGCAATTGTAAGTGGGATCGATTGCTTGATTTCTCTTTCTCTTGCTTCATAGTTGGTGAATAGGAATGCAACTGATTTCTCTGCGTTGATTTTATATCCTGCCACTTTGCTGAACTCATGAATCAGTTCTGGCAGTTTTTTGGTGCAATCTTTTGGGTTTTCCATATAGAATATCAGGTCATCTGCAAAGAGTGAAAGTTTGACTTCCTCCTGGCTGATCTGGATGCCTTTTAGTTCTTTGTATTGTCTGACTGCAGAGGCTAAGACTTCCAATACTATGTTGAATAACAGTGGCGAGAATGGACATCCCTGTCTTGCTCCTGACCTTAAGGGGAAAGCTCTCAGTTTTTCCCCATTGAAGATGATATTAGCGTTGGGTCATTCATATATGGAGAGAGAGAATCTTAAGCAGGCTCCACGCTCAAAGTGGAGCCCAATGCAGAGTTCTAACTCACGAATGTGAGATCATGACCTGAACTGAAATCGAGTTGGACGCTCAACCGAGTGAGCCACCTGGCACCCCAACAATTTTCTAATTTAAAAGTCCTTCAAACCAAACCTTCACCTGTGTTTTCTTTAGTTAATAACAGTGCTGTCATCTAGTGGTAGGAATTTAACTCACAAACAGAAACTTTACTAAAGAAAGCAAAAGGCGTCATGGAAAAATGAATACCGATCAGTTCTCCTGAAACTTGCCCATAGGAGGACATGTGAAAGAATTCTGACTTGGAACAAGTGAGCGTGGCTGGAAGGCCTGCTCTGTGGCCATGTGGCCATGTTACCTAAATCACTTAATCCCTCTGCTTTGCATTCTGTGAGGATCTAATGAGAGAAGATTTGAAAGTGCTTTGAAAGTCAAATACTACTGGAAACATAAGGAAAAACTAATCTCGGTGGAAAACTGTGCACAACAATGAGCACTTGAGAAAGCTTGTAATCCTACAGTGAGTAGGCACCCGAGGAGGGTGGGAACACGGTGCCCTGGGCCTTTGCTTCTGCTTCCTACTCCCAGAAGAACAACATTTCTGCCAGTAACTGGGTACCATAGCTTACATACGCTACATTTCCCATTCCCAGTGGAATCCAGACCCAAACTGCTGTTCATTCTGGTTCCAGTTACACTGTGATGTCACAAGGGTATGTGAGATGCCTTAAGAAATCATATATCCAGAAAATTCCTCCATGGCTTTCAGAGTCCCTTGCTGCTAACCCCAAATACCTGTCTCCCCATGCTTCTGCTGTCTGCAGATACAAAAAGTCAAGGAGGAGATCATCTATTCTACACTCCTAGCTGACACAGAGAATGCCAGGATGGGACTCAGCTGACAAATCCTGAGACTACAAAGAGAGCGCAGTTAGCTGTGGGTCAGGCAAGCTCAGTCAGTTGATTATTACTATTATGTTTGTGAAGTACACGAGACAGAACCACATGTGCTACAACAATCTGAACACTGAACATAAGCTTTTGTCCCTTTCCCAATTTTCAGGGGCTCAGACTGCAATTTTAAAAAGTGATCTTTTAAAAAGATTATTTTTAGCTGCATCGGCAAACTGCATAAACGATCAAGCTATCTCATGCACACCACACAAAAAACTCAGGCCCTGAAGTCATCCATTCTGACATGCAGAAGGAATTCAACTTACTCGGTGGCTCTAGGAACAAAACAATAATAATTACATGGTTTGAGATCGGCAGAGCAAAAACCTAAAATTATGCTCAAAACTGGCTCAAAAACTAAAAGAACTAAAACATGCTCAAAAATGGCATTTATGTATACTCTGCTGCCACTTCAATGAAAAATTCCTATGTGTGTTTATATATGGATAAATACTTCTGGAAAAAATACCTACAAATCCTAATAGGGAATGCTTGGGCAGCAGCAGGTAGAAGAAGAAGATGAGAAACTTAATTTTCATGGTATTGATTTTTTATATCTCGAATTTTTTTACTCTGTGTGATTTAAAAAGTTAAGTAACAGCAATGTGCTAGTACATTCTAGGTTACTGGCTGCTTTTAGTGGAAATGTGCAACTACACACAGAAGAAGGCTGCTGAGAGAGTTACCATGGAGGAGGAATGTGTGGAGCAGGTGTGGTCCTGTTCTACCCTTTCTTTCTGGGCTCCAGCCAAGCTGGGGAGACCATGCAGAAACCACAAGAGCCACTAGCAGTGGCAGAAAGGCACATGACCCTGGAAACACCAGAGACACAGGCAAAGCCGACAGGAAGACCTATTGCTCTGCTGCCTTAGAGCCAGCTGAGGTTTCCTTCTGGGAGGATGAAGGGGGGCCCAGAAACATCTGGACTGACACTTCTCAGAAAGCAAGAGTCCACACCTGGTCATTTCAGTTACAGACAGGGTCCAATCTGGTGGGTGGTCTCGCACCTATGAAGGGCGGCACAATCCCGGGCCGGCTCACGTCACTTCTAACCGCATCCTTGGTTCTTCCACCCCTCCCCTTCTCCTCCCCCCTCCCCAACCAAACCTGTAAAAAAGCTTTCAAAACTCCATCTCCTGCTCTCCTTCTCACCCCTGGGTTGAGCCCATCGCCACCCTCCCTGGGCTCTCTTTCCATCTGCCGAAGGTGGCCCCACCAAGCTAGTTCATATGAGATACATGGCTTGAAAGAGACAACAGAGGAAGAAGCTGAATGTGTACCCCGTGTGTCCAGTGCCACGGCACCCTGACACACCGTTTTGGGTGACAATACTATGCGAGGAAACCACTGAAAAGCAAAAAGGTAAATAAAAGATAGCTTTTTTAAAGGAGTCTTTTCCCCATAAACCGTAAGATACTGCACAAGGAAAGCACGCTGACAGATGTTAAGTGGAAATGATTCTGTCACAACCAGTTGTTCCCAGTACCCGCTCTAATGGGGGAGGCCATGCAGGCAAGCGTGTGTATACACACCCACACACACTCTTTTACCCACTAAGCCTCCAACTATTTCTTAAGACCATATATTCAAACTCAAACTGGTTCATACCTGTCTCAGTTTTTCCTTATGCTTTTCGACTTGTGCATTTAATTCTTCTTGCATTTTCAAACGGGCAGCTGCTAAAGCCTCTTGTCGTTTAACAACAACATCAGGTTCTAAAATGTCAGAAACAATTTGAGAAAAAAGAAACTCCTGAGAGTCCATATTATTAGAAGGATATGGAAGTATAGATGTCAGACAATACAAAAAAACATGGATTTTACACAAAAATTCTATTGCTCTGCATGTACTGCTTATGGGGGCAGAGGATTGTCCTGTTGTCATAGTTCATAGCCCTAGTTAAATATCCAGGGCACCAGAAACCCTTTAGAAATGTGTTATTCCTGGGCTCCCTCAGCAATTCCAAATCAGAGAGCCTGGCACAGCCCAGTGGCTGAGACAGAAGTGGTTTGAGGGCACCCCAAAATTCCATTCCACAACCTGGACACCTCCTGACACCCAGTCTCCAGGCTGACCAGAATGCTAGAAGACAACCAGAAGATAAAGTTTTCTGATCATTAGCCGTCACTTAACGCCCAGATCTATACCACAAAAAGGTAATGATCCTTAGATACTTTACCCTTGTTTCTATGGAAAAGAAACATCCTTCCTGTTAGCATTAATGGAAATGAGCTCCCCAACTTTATCTGTTTTATTCGGTTTATAAAACAAAGCAGAATTATATAAATATTCAGCTAAGTTCTCTATCTGCTCATCTACTCAGCCCACCATGTCAAGGATCACCAAAGGGCAAGGACACAGGGGTGTGGCTAATTTTTAAAGAAAACAGGGGCGCCTGGGTAGCTCAGTCAGTTAAGCATCCAACTCTTGATTTCAGCTCAGGTTATGCTCTCACAGTTTCGTGAGTTCAACCCCCATGTTGGGCTCTGTGAAGAAGGCCCAGAGCCTGCTTGGGATCCTCTCTCTCTCCCTCTCTCCTTGCCCCTCCTCCACTCATGCTCTGTCTCAAAATAAATAAATTTTAAAAAATAAAGAAAAAAACCAAAGAACTGTATGTTCAAATCAGCACTATACAAAAGTATAGGCAATCATCACTACCTAGACAGTAGTGGGAAAAGACCACTTAATTGAATCCACATAAAATGGGCTAAAATGTTGTGGTCAGTCAAGGGAGCATATGCAGTGGTAGGAATGGCTGGAACTTTATCTTTAAGTAAATTATTTAAGTATTTATTTATTTTTGAGAGAGAGAGAAAATGTGACTGGGGGAGGGACAGAGAGAGAGGAGACAGAATCTGGAGCAGACTCCAGGCTCTGAGCTATCAGCACGGAGCCTGATGCGGGGCTCGAACTCATGAACTGTGACATCGTGACCTGAGCTGAAGTCAGATGTATAACTAACTGGCTGAGCTACCCAGGAGCCCCTGGAATTTTATCTTAAACAAAACAAAATGACAATTCCACTTCACAGAAATACGAAGTTTGGTACCATTTGTAACTATCAGGTCATTCTCAGTATAAATCAATCAAGTGTGGAGTTTTTAAACCTGATTTTCCTAACAAAATCGTACAACAGCACAACATAACACTTTGGGCTGCACATTTACTTTTTGCAGTGCTTCACGAAAACAATGAGTTCTCTTTAAAAATGCCCATCATCTCATAGATCTGCTCTCCCAGTGTAAGACAGATTTCACACCGCCAGCACCTCCGCCATGAAGAGGGCTGTACTGGGTGACAAAAGCAGTTTCCTAACATCACTGCCACCCTCTTGATGAAACCCTGCAGCTTATGCAAGATGAACAACGGTAATTTGTAGTTTGTTGTTGGATGTACAGCCAATAATCCAAAAGATGGAGAAATTGGCAGGACCACAGGGCTTCGTGGGAGAAAGGAGAGGCATGTTTGAGTAAAGGACATTTCTAAGTCTTTCCACTAATGACTACTTTTGTGTCACAACATGTGCTTTTCTCTCTTCTCAGTAACTGTGGGGAGTCCAAAGAATGATTTTTATCGGTTTAATTATGCTGCTACTCCCAAAACATTTAACATTTCTTTTTTTTTTTAACTGTTTATTTTTGAGAGACAGAGAGAGTGTGAGCGGGGGAGGAGCAGAGAGAGAGACACAGAATCCGAAACAGGCTCCAGGCTCCGAGCTGTCCGCACGGAGCTGTCCGCACGAGTCCGACGTGGGGCTCAAACTCATGAACTGGTAGATCATGACCTGAGCCGAAGTTGGGCGCTTAACCGACTGAACCACCCAGGTGCCCCTGAACATTTATTGTTTAGCTATGTCCTCAGAAACTAGCTTCTATCTAGCAAAACGGCTAAATAAATTTTTGCCACAGCCAAATGTAACTTGAAAGCAGATCTGATGAGGAAGTTGCGAAAATCAAAATGTGATGGATATGAAGAACTAAGTCTGCATTTCTTGTCGCTCACAATGGTTCTAGAAATTTGGTAGGTAGACCCAAGTATGGAGAAGCTGTGAAATTTTCATTTCAATCCATCCCCTAAATGAAAAACCATTAAAAGATACGCAGGAGTGCCCTACCCACCACCAAGCAGGTTTTCCATCCCATGACAATCTCTGAAATTAAAAACCTATTGCACATTCCCCCAAGATCAATTGCAGAAACATAAAATGGTTTTCCTCTCGTGCAGATTAGAAGCAAGACCTTCTTACTTAGTAACAGACTAACTTTTAAATGCTAGAAGAGGTGTAAAGCCACCGCCTTCCTTTCTGTTATCAGACACTAACCCACTGCAGCCGCAGCTCGGTCCAGCTGTCTCTGCCTCAGGGCCCTGAGTCGGGTGGAAAGTTTCTGAAATACCACGTAGAGAAGGATGCAGCTGAAGACGATGTACCAGCCATAGGTGGCTAGCAGGGAGCCCACTGAAAAGAAAACAGTTTTCAAGAAAGTAAAAAAACCATATATTGCTAGTGGACTTTTGCATAAAATTCACCAAAAGACAAAGGAAGCATAGCTCCTGCCCTCGAATCCCTCCGGGTCTAGCTGAGGAAATGGCCTCCCAAGTAGGCAGTTAAAATAGAAGCGAGTACAATTCGGGGGTCACCGAGAAGGGACTCCTCAACCATCTGGAGAGTCGGGGGTGGAGGGCAAGTCCGGAGAGCACGGAAAGCGGGTTTTGATGGGTCTGGAGGGATGTTGATCCGACTCAGGAGGGCAAAGGCCTTTCGGACCTCAGAAATTTATAGACGGGGTGGCCGTGGGGGCCGATACAGCGCCGGGTATGGGGGACGAAAGCGAGGTCTGGAATGAAATGCCAAGGGCCCAGTGGCCCCAGTAACGCAAGCCACAAAGGCTTGCTTCGCATAAAGGACTGGCGCAAAAAAGGGCCCGACGGCGCAGCCAGGAGGAGTGCCGCTCCTAGAGGGCCTCGGCGCGCGTTCCAGGCCAGCCGCCCGGACCTGCGTGGCCGCCACCGGCTCCCAGCCAGGCCTCCCCTGGCCTCCCCAGGCCCCGCCGGGCGCGCAGCGGAGGACGACCCACCAAACATGGCGGCGCCCAGGACAGCTGGTGGCACCAACCGGCAACCCGGGGTCACTCACCCGTGACGTGAAGGAAGCGCAATCCCTCTGTCTCCAGGGCCGGCCGCGCGGACAGCTGCTGCCCGTCACGCTCCATGGCCGCCGCCGCCACCCTAGGTGGCCGGTCAGCGTCAGCTCGAGTCTTCGTTTTCCGGCCCGCCCCTCCGTATACGTGGCGCTCCGGAGACTAGCGTCCCTGAGCCCCGGCCAATCGCGGCGCGACCCGGTCCTGAGACTCGGCCTATCACAGCGAGGGTGTGTCCATCTAGGAGGGGCGTGGCCAGCCGGGCGGGGCGGGGCGGCAACAGACTGTCCCCTCCGACTGCGCACCGAGTGGCTGGGCGGCCTCACTGCTTGCCAAAGCCGCCTGACTGACCTGCGGGCCGACTCCCGCGGGCGTGTTTACTTTTGTACCGATTGCACGCCGACGTCCCTGGAGGTTAGGGGCCGCCTGGAAACAGGATTTGCGCCCACATCCTTGCCCCGGGCCCACTGGGCAGCAGAACTCGTCAGATGAAACGCTGGCAGCCTCCTCCTCCAGCTGCCCGTGTTCAGGCTAAGAAAGGCCCGCCGACTCTCACGGTTCTCCACCCCTCCAGAACCAAAACCTCCGGGGAAAGAATTAAGGCAGTGGCTCCAGCACGTATCGAATCCTACGAGGTGTCACGCGGCAGTAGCAGTTGTTATCACAGTTTCCCGGTTGTTTCCTCTGCCTGCAAAGCCTTCCTTCACCGCCTTCCACTCCTCTGGCGTCTCTGCCGCTCAGAGGCCTTCTGATTTAACCACCTTACTTGAAATTTGGGCTTGAGTGTGTTTTTGGAGAAGGCTTTGAGGTGAACACACACAGCTGTGTCACGGAGGGAGGGTTGAGAATCAAAAATGCAACCGTGAAAAAAAGCAAGAGACCAGGTGATGACGTCAGAGCGCGCCGCCACCCTGTGAGCAGGCGGGGAAGGCCTACACCACTCCTACCCAGGCGCTACCGCTACCGCAGTGGGGGCTCCCAGCTCTGGGTCACCTAGGAGTTCCAGGGGAGTGGGCGATCTGGGGGCTGCGCAGCAAGAGAGGTAGATTTCTACTGGGGGACTGTGGTTCGTGCGCCGTGGCAAAGAAAAGCCTGAAAGCTGTTGTCCACCTTGAAAATGGGCTCTTGAAATGGGGAAATTGAGGACCCTGGATTTTGTCAATTAAGGCTGTGAAGACAGCCACTGATTTGATGAGTTTAGGAGGGAGGAATTTTATTCTTTGATGTTTTCCTCTCACTTGTAAAAGATGATGAACCATTACTCTTTTGAAGTGGTTTCTTACTTGCTCTGGCATCTTGCAGGAACTCGATGTGCTAAAACCGAACTCTTTCTCAGGATGACTTCAGTACTTAGTTGGGGACCAGCTTTAAATATACCATGTGCGGGGGGCACTGGGTAGCTCAGTCCGTTAAGCTTCCGTCTTGGGCTCTGGTCACGATCTCAAGGCTCCTGAGTTCCCGCCCCTCGTCGTGCTCTGTGCTGACAGCTCAGAGCCTACACACACACACACACACACACACACACACACACACACACACCCCTTGTGCATAGTGATCAGGCTTGCCTGACTTGTTTGGTTACGCTCTGGACACCAGGTACACTGTACTGCGGGAGTTCACTGTTCATGGAAGCAGTCGGTGAGGACCTCTCTTTTTTCTCAGAGTTGAGTCCTGAAAAGTGATCTGACACAAGTTTCAACTAATGCATGGTAAATTCTTTTTTTTTTTATAGTAACTTAGGGGTTAAGTGGGTTAAATAAGATTAATAGATACTTCCCCACCCTGACAAGTGTCAGATTAAGATGTGAAAGCTTCAAGAATGTTGCAGTGAACATCATTTCAGAGCTTGCAGTGTGGTTCAGGGATTAAGATATTTGGAGTAGCAATGGAGGAAGATCCTAGGTTGCAAAGATTTGCTGTTGTTGCGAGCTTTCATTCAGGATTTTGATATAAAAACCAGCACAACAGTCGTGAAAATATTGCAATTTTTAAGACACCTACAAGAATAAAGTACCTTTGTGTACTATTATGAACTAGTCTGTGTGTCTATGTATGCACTTACAGTATGAATAGTATTTTCAACTAAAATCTAATAGATTTTGAGTTACTAGAATGCACGGATAAAGGAGTTTTGCTTCAGTTTCTAGAATACGGGTTTTTTTTTTTTTTTAATGTTTCTCTATTTTTGAGAGAGAGACCAGAGTGTGAGCAGGGGAGGGAAAGACAGAGAGGGAGGTCCAGAATCCGAAGCAGGCTCCAGGCTCTGAGCTGTCAGCACAGAGCCGGATGTGGGGCTTGAACTCACCAACTGTTGAGATCATGACCTGAGCTAAAGTTGGACGCTTAACCGACCGAGCCACCCAGGGGCCCCTCAATGCTGTTAAGTTGCCAGTGAGAAGTTATTCTTCCTAGCCAGGCTTATAAGTGTTACCTTTGTCCCTTTAATTAGGGTGTATCATCTCATCTATCTTATCTAGAACCATAAAGTTATTTCAGCACACACTTTGCTTAATATAACTGCTCAAGTGTTATTTGTAAAAACAGGACAAAGGTAGTAATCCAGAACGTCCATGGTATAGTCTGCCCATGATAGACTACATGATTAGCCCCAATTCATCCATCCTTCCTTCTGAGAACATCCTTGCAATAGCCTCAAGGTGGAAGGAGTGTATTTGCACATCCTTTGACTTTGGACTTGGCCAGGTGGCTTGCTTAGGTTAATAGCAAGTAGGCAGATGTCCTAGGAGAATGACATAAAGCTGAGCCACCCTAGTTAATCCACTGACCTGCAGTAAAAAGCAAAGCCAGCTGTGAGAATGGTGATTGTCACTTAAAAGCCAGAGTTTTGGGAATGGTTTGTTAATCAGCATTACTATGGCAAAAACTAACTTGATAAAATGGCCTAATCTCACCTTTTCACAAAAGTATACGCAAGACAGGATTAAAAGTGTCGGTAACTAAGGGAGATTACTGAGATGGCAATCAAATAGTGGTTATCAAACTTGAATTGCCCTTTCGATGGCATTCTTGTAGATTCCTACTGTGGCATTTATGTTAAATATCTGCATATATATAAAAAATATATATATACATTTTCTAAATTTATAGTTCTTAGAATGTCAAAACCTACTAATTACACATAAATACTACAAAACTAATATTCAAATGAACATCTTAACGTGGTTCCACAGAAACTGTTGTTTTGAGAGCTGCATGTCTGCCACTTGATACACTGGTATAGTTTTGGCTATAACATGAGAGAAGTTATGTGACTGAACCTCATGTTCCACAAAATTGCACATGGAAAACACTGGACTTCTGGGAAAAACTGGGTTGAGGCAAACCCAATTTTTCTGGTCCTGAGACACACAGATGTTGGTGGAGCTCTGAGCAAAGGAGCCCTCACTTTCCTCTGGTCAAGTTTTTGCCAAATCCTCACTTGCAACAATAGCATAGATAACATAACAAGGTCTCCTTTTGTTTTTTGCTTAGCAGCCCTCCAGTCATTACCCGGGAGTCATTAATCTGTTTGGTGCCAGAGTAATCCTGTTGAGTTCAGATCCACTTGGCAATGGCACCAAAGTCCGGGTATTATTGCTAAGTACTGCCCGCAGTCAAAGCCAGGACCCAAAGTAGGCTATGTAGAGGTAGGGCACGTGGTGGGAGAAGAGTGAACTGCAACCAATTTATTACCGAGGTTAGTGACCAGAGGCTCCTTCAGAGGCTCCTTAGTAGGTGGCTTATAAATGATGGGAGCAGGGAGCCTCCTGGCAATAGCTTCCCTGGATGTTAAGTATGGAGAAGAAAACTAGACTCATTTTAGTTGTCTCATTAGAAGCACAAGTGTCAAGTAAATGTGCATTAACAGAAAGGCTCTGCAGAAGTAGAAAAGGCAGCCTCACTGGCATATGTCATGAAAGATGTTGCAGGAAGATCTTAAGACCCCCACCCCCTCCCAAGTCCTGTTCCGATCCTGTGGACATTTAACAATGTTCTAATCCCAAAGGACACCTTGGTGAGGGGAACAGGAGAGCATGAATTGCAGTCACCTTCCTCTCAAATTAAATGAACAACTTTTAGTTTATAAATCCACCTATTGTATATTTGGGTTATATCCTTGGTGCCTGAATGCCCCAGGAACTCATTAAAAAACATGAATCTCCAAATCTGTCAAGGTGAGGATAAAACCAGAACAGAGGAACCCCCTATGGTGTGGGCCACCAGTACATGATTAGAGGGAACTGCTCTGGAAGGGGCTGAAAGGGGTCAGGTAGAAGTTAAGGAAGTGGTGAGAGGGAGGCTGGAAATCCTGTGTGGAGTGTTGTCCTCTGAAGGCCAGCACCTGGGAACCTACTTAAAGCACAGCCTCCCACCCCACCAGATCTCGCATTTTAACAAGATGTCTGGGAAGTTCAGCGCACTGGAGTGGGAAAGCACCGGTTTAGGGCCACACTGAGGAAAACTAAAGACCAGATTCTCCTGATAGCCAAGTTCCACCTCCTTTCTGACCGCTCTACCCTACTCTTTTCTAGCAGTTGCTACTGCACTGAGGTTTAGCCCCACTGCTACCCATGGTTCCATGTTCCCAGCTAGACTGTCAGTTCCTTGAAGGTTGCGTTCCTTCAATGTCTCATGCACCTTGTACACACTTTACAAGTACAGCAAACCAGCAACCAGGAATCACCCACAACTGTTCAGAGGCCTACTTAGAGCGAGTGTTTCTCACATTTAGAAAATCTCCCAAGGAGCTTAAAAAAAACCCGACCCAAAGCCAACCAAACACGAGCAGATGAAAAGATGGATGGTGAGGTGCTCACCTCCATCATGTTTTTTAGACTGGCCTAACTGGCCAGAGCTGGATGGGATACATGTACTGCAGCATCCAGAGGTGCGAGGAAACTGCCCTAGCCTGCTCACTGGGCTGGGACACCCCCCACCCCCCACCCACAACCATGTCTTGAATGCTCGAATGTGCTGTTCACATTCCAACAAGCAGAAGTTGCAATTCCCCTGTAATTTTTCAAATCAGTAATTAAAGCCTGGCTGTCTTTAATGAAGCTGTTCTTTGCGTGGAAAAAAAATGCACCAGAGATCGCAGAGTCTTACTGAAACCACTGGCAGCACACAGATAATCTTCAGTTTTATTAACAATTTAAAAATCTAAATATTTAAAGAGGCCTGGGAAGCCTACCTAGAAACAATGCCCTCTGGCATTTCCAACTGAAACATGTCTAGATACCTCACTACTGCACACCCTGCACCGATGACAGACAACTTGGTAGCACAGCGAATGTCTTTGTATTTTTACTATTTGTAGAAAACCGGCATTTAGATTTCAAAATGTATGATGTTACAAAATTACCAGCAGCAGTCTTAAGCATTTCAACAATGCTTATGAACTTCACTTTGCTGACACAAACAAGGCTATTATTCCAAGTTCAAAAAGCAGGACTTGTCCCAGTGGGCATGTTATACGTCCTGCAGATAGATACTCAGGCCATCTTGCTCAGGACCCATTCGTGACCGTGTCTTCTTCCATCTCCTCTTCACCGTCATCAGTGGGGCCTAAAGAAAAACACAAAGCCACATGTCATACTGATTTTACAGCATGTTTGCTCAGTACACGAGCGGCCGGTCTGTGAAGCTATTGCACACTACTCCCTGGACTAGCTACAAATCCCAGCAGCCCCTGCCCTCAAGGAGCTTACAGTCCAGAGACTATCTTTGGCAGCTACGGGAAGGGATGGTCAATTCCTAGGGGGAAAGGATCACAAAGGTGTTTTACAAAAAGTCAAACTCATTGCCTGACATTCTAACCTTCTTTGGTTGAGCTGTTCATTCATTCATTTTTTTGTGAAGGTAAAAAGCTTATATGTTGTGTTTTATTCTTACAACTACCACAGGGAAAGAAAATGGGAATATTCAAAAAACATTTGAGGGGCACCTGGGTGGCTCAGTTGGTTAAATGTCCGACTTTGGCCACGTCATGACCTCATCGTTCATGAGTTCGAGCCCCTTGTTGGGCTCTGCGCCGACAGCTCAGAGCCTAGAGCCTGCTTTGGATTCTGTGTCTTCCTCGTCTTCCTCTCTCTCTCTACCCCTCCCCCCCTCAAAAAATAAACATTAAAAACAAACATTTGAATGTGTACCACATGCCAAATAGGACTACTCAATGACTTTATTGTCTCTAAATGAGGGAAAATACGGCAAAAACCAAGTCTGTTTACTCATTAATTTATGAGATATTTTGGTCACTGTATTCTGAAAAAGGAAACGTTTTAACTATCAGTGTTTGGGAAGATTACTCTTGGTTAAGCCTATTGTTTTTACAGTAGACTCAACATCACATTTCTAGATGCAAAACTACCAAGATAAGAATGTCAGTCCAATTTTAGCATACTCAGAAGCCTAGGCCCACTGCAATCTATGGAGTGCCCTGAACAATTTCTACCTTCCTCTCCCCAGTAATCTTTCAGATTGCTCTGAAAATCCCAAGAGATCCTAAGGCTCAAAGAAAACGTTTTGAGGGGAAACAGATTAATTCAGTAAGTCTGTCATATTACAGTCACAATAAGCAATTGTGATATTGCCTCTTCCCCTGTCAGTACTGAGCCTTGGAGGCCTTTAATACCCTTCTAATGCTGAGGACAAAGACCTCATCCATCACAGTCTGCAGCGCCTTGCGTGGCCCAGACATGCTTTCTGTTTGCTCACCCTTCTCCCTGTGCCTTGAACTCCACTGCCATTGGCCTCTTTCAGTTCTAGTGTGCAAGGCTCCTTTTCACCACAGGTGCTTTGCCTGCACAGTCCCTCACTCACCGCTTTGCCCCTAGAATGCCACTCTGGCCTTTGTTTAGTTCAGTAATTCTCAGACACGTTAGTTTTGGGACCGAAAGAGCTTTTGTTTACGTACATTTATCGATACTATATTAGAATAATCGACACTGTATTAGAAATTAAAGCTGAGTATTTTAAAAAAGTAGTAACTCGTTAAAAAAGTGTATCCGTTGGGGCACCTGGGTGGCTCAGTCGGTTAAGCATCCGACTTCAGCTCAGGTCATGACCTCACAGTCTGTGAGTTCGAGCCCTGCGTCGGGCTCTGTGCTGACAGCTCAGAGCCTGGAACGTGCTTCAGATTCTGTGTCTCCCTCTCTCTCTGTCCCTTACCCCCTCACCCTCCCTCCCTCCCTCCCTCTCAGTAATAAACATTAAAAAAAAAAAAAAGACCCCTCAGAGTCCTATGCCATAACATTTTATATCAAATAACTTATCTTCCAAGAGCATATGAAAAAAGGGATTTTGTGTGCATTAGATGGTAATGAGGCACTATTCTAACCTTCTTGGGTCACAGCACCTCAACTGTTTAGGAATCCACCTCAAGTATAAGATCAATCTGGAAGTACACAGACAGACCACATGTCCTGACCTGATCTGCGTTCCCTGCCAGGTATCTGACCAGACTGCAGCAAGCCCTTCAGCCGCTCTACTTCAGCCAGAGTTGACGCATTTGCTATAGCATTCTGGAGGACAGAAAACAACAGAGAAGGACAATTAATTGCATCTAAGTATCAATCACTCAGAAAACCTTACAGAAGTCCACAGCAACTTTTTGAGGTGGAATATTCAACAGCTCTACTGGGAGAATTTTATTGTCACAATGAGCAAATGATTACTGCACATGTCCTAAAATTTTAGCTAATTAAAGCACCTATGTGGAATTATGTTACTGGATAATTTAGGAAGCAGTATTAGGAAACTAGGATTTCCATTTGATCATCAAGCAGATCTTTCAGACAGCAAATCTTTGAAAGTAAAAATTAAGGCAAACAACCGAGACAGTATACTTCAGTGACTGACCGTTCAAATACCCTGGGAAAATGGAAAAGAACTAGAGTTGTCTCTGTGCTGACTGGCTCATAGAAGCGATTCACATCAAAGGTGGTTGAATAATCACTTTAAGCTAGTTCCCACCTAACACAGAAATGGAGCAGGAATCTAAGTGTGGGGGGTGGAGGATGGAAACTGCAATGTTTAGAACTTGGTCTATTGCATATTTTGTGTCCTAAACCCACGGCAACTCTTCTAACACATTTTTACCTTGATGGCTTCTACATCCCCTGGAGACGGCCCACCTTTCTTTTTGTCAGTCGGCAAACCGGCACCTGGGTTGAAACTTGGGAGGGGAGGGAAGAACGTAACTGTTAAATCCAGACCAATGGAAATTGCTTCTCTTTTACTTTCAAAAAGGCTTTTGAAAGTAATTCAACCAGTGTAGTATCTTATCTTTGTTAACAAACTGATACAAGAAACTCTCTCCTTCAGAAACACCACCCAGTTCATCTTCCTCTAGAGAAAGCAGGATATATACAGTGTTGCATTAAGACTGAACACCGGAAGTATTTGCTAACCTGGTAGAAATCTCATGTGATGTGTGGACCATTGAAGGTCATGGGCTATCATCACACAAATTCAATACTGTATTAGTCAGTCACAGGTGTTTTGTTTAGTTCTGTAGGAGGCAAAAAGCCAGACAGATAGTGTTTCTGAAGGTGAAGTGGAGTGAAGTTGGATATCCGTATCTTACGTTTTGCTTCTCCTGGCAATATCCTTTGCAAGTTGTGCACCCCGTTTGCCCTTGAACATTTTCTCTGCTTCCTGACGCTCCTACAGCAACACCACACACAGAGTTAATGGAAATAGGAATACCACATGCATTTAGATGCATTCCTCAGAAAACATGGAAGAAAACTCTTCTGAAACACTCTGGGCTGGTAAAAATACCAAAAAGTCAATTTCAAATTAAAAGGACACACAATGGCCTTGCTTTGTCTGGTGAAGTTCCCTGAAGAAAGTTCCCCCTCCTAGTTTCAGGGAGGGGCTCTGGAGGAACTAGGAAGGTTTAAAAAGGAAAGAAAAAAAAAAACAAAAGACAAAAACAGAAACAAAAAACAAGGGAAAACCCACTCCCTGTAAAGGGAAAATCATTCTAACAACTAAAGCTGCTGAAAAATGGATTCTATTAAGCTCCCCAAGGGGGAACATATCTTAAGCACAGTCTTGCTGACAGTGCTCACCGCAGCTGATACTGTGCTACGACCTCTGAATGACCAACACTACTGCACAAGACAGCTTTAACTCAAAGTCCTACTGTAAACTCTGCTACGAAAAAAAAATCTGACTTAACATTTTGTTTCCCACATTTTTATGACAAACCAATAGTAAAACACATTTGGCAATTAAAAAAAAAATCAACAGCAAAAGTATAAAATAAAACATGAACGTATAATGACTTACAACCAACAGAAAATACTTACTTTCAGTTTCACCTTCTGGAAATCCAGTACTCTGACTTGTGGAACTTTATAAATTACATACAGTCTGTAATGCTTCTTATTTGTTACAGGATTTCTTAGGATACTGCAAGAAAAGGAATAGCGATGCCAGTCTTGTTCATAGCGTAGCATTTCAAGAGGTCCATTTTAATAAAACCAAATGAGTCCATAAACTAAGGAAAAGTTGACCTTTTTTTTCACAGTTCAATGTTATTCAGTTAACATTAGGGAAGTTTTAATAGAGCACTGGACTTATTTTCAGTATTTGTTTTTAAAAGGTGCTTCTTACTAACTGATTACTTTAAGATCATGGCTGATAATGGTGTCATTGTAAAGGACTTCCCTGTCACCACCACAGATCATTTCCATACCTTAGGTAAGTCAGTGATTTGAGAGATGCCAAAGGGTCCAGATCACCCTGTAAAATAAATGGCCATAGATAAGAACATGAATACCAAAGGCTTTTTTTTTTTTTTGAGAGATAGAGCACGCACATGAGCAGGGGAGAGTGGCAGGTGGGGGGGGGAGAGGGGGAGGGAAGGTGGGGGAGAGAGGGGGAGGGAAAGGGAGGGAGGGAGAAGGAGGAAGAGAGAGAAAAAGAGAGAGAGAGGCAGGGAGGGAGAGAAAGAGAGGGAGGGAAGAAGGGAGGGGGAGGGGGAGGGGGAGGGGGAGAGAGAGAGAATATGGATCCCAAGCAGGCTCCATGCTCAGCTCAATCCTGTGACCCTAGCATCATGACCTGAACCAAAATCAAGAATCAGACACTCAACTGACTAAGCCCCAGGTGTTCCCCCCAACCCCCCTGCCACAGGCTACTGTGATACTCTGAAATGGCAGATGTCTTTGGAGCAAGGACTCTTTTATTTTTTCACTGCTAGCATCTAGCACAATATTAGCGCACCACAGATGCTTAATAAAAATTCTGACAAACTGGTGAGTAAATTTGAGCTTCTTAAACTGAAAATTTTAGCCACATCCATAAAAACTTGTGTCTCAATAGCAGAATAGACCCCCACCCCCCCACAAAAAATTGATTTCTTGTAGCTGCCTCAAAAGGGCTAGAATTTAAAGCAATGATTTAGAAAAGAAAGAAATGTCCAAGCTAATGTAACTTTGGAACAAGTCATTCACACAGGTTATCTCCAGCTGGATTTTGCTGGAAGGTGGTTTTTCCTACTAGTAACTGTACATGCCTGGTGGTGACACAGACATCTCATGGTTGAGAGGAGGCACCTTTATTTTTTAAATGTTTGTTTATTTGAGAGAGAGGGGGAGAGAGAGCAGGGGAGGGGCACGGAGAGGGAGAGAATTGGGCTCGATCTCACAAACCATGAGATCATGACCTGAGCTGAGAGCAAGAGTTGGACACTTAACTGACTGGGCCACCCAGGCGCCCCATGGGGAGACACCTTTACTCAAGGCTCCCTCAAATCTCTTCAGATAATTATTCAAGGACAAGGAGTTTGGTTAAAAAACAAAAACAAAAAAAGGACCCAATTATGGGAAAAAGGCACTTTTTTGGTATTTAATCTTCCCAAATCATCTCATAAAACAGGACAGCAAAACCAAAGTTGTAGTTAACCACTACAACTAAACCAGATGAAAAGGCATTCTGGCAAGAACTCTAAATCAGGAATGGGCAGAGACTGACTACTGGGAGAGCTGCAAGGCTTATAGAGGGGCAACATCTGTGCAGGATGAAGCAGAGGGAAGGCAGAGGCATCCAACAAGCCCGAGTACTCCAAAACGACCGACAGTTTAGTCGGTCTGAGAACAGCAGCCAACAGATACATACATCCCAATAATGAGTCCAGTTAAGTCTGTGATGAGGCCTGATGGGACCAGGCAATTTGGGCCCTCGCTCTTAATACTAACCAGAAATGATATCCCTTCCAGGACAAAGGCCTACAAAGGGGAGAAACTGCTAGGATCAGACTGAAATTGAGTGGGACGGGGGCAAGAGGGACAATGAGAAAAAAGTAGACACAAAAAAGCAAGAGGGGAACAAAGCCAGGAGTTCAGAAAATAAGCTGCCATTTAAAAAACACTTCACAAACACTGGAAGAGGGAGCTCTAAGCTTGCTACTGGCATGTCACCACTAAAATATACAGGATGATCTAAAAAGGAACAAAAGCAGGCAAACATGGCATGATCCCACTTAGATGTGGAATTTAAAAAAAAAAAAAAAAAAAAAAAGACCCCCTCTCAGCAACAGACAGTTGAATGGTAGTTACCAGAGGCTGAAGTGGAGGGGGTGGGGGTGGGGGTGGGGGTGGGGATGAGCTATTTGATCAAAGAGTACAAACTTTCAGTTGTAAGATGACTAAGTCTGGACACCTAATGTACAACAGGGTGATTATAGTTAATAATAATGTACTACTGTATACTTGAAATTTGCTGAGAGGGGCACCTGGGTGGCTCAGTCAGTTAAGTGTGTGACTTAGGTTCAGGTGATGATCTCAAGGTCTACGGGTTCGAGCCCCACATCGGGCTGTGTGCTGACAGCTCAGAGCCTGGACCTGCTTCAGATTCTGTCTCCCTCTCTTTCTGCCTCTCCCCACCCACCTTGTGCTCTCTCTTTCACTCACTCTCTTTCTCAATAATTTAAGAAAAAAAAAAAAATTCTTTTTTTTGCTGAGAATAGATCTCAAGTATTCTCAACACACAAACAACAAGTAAATATGTGAGGTAATGGATATGTTAGATAACAGTAATCACAATGTATACATTTCTCAAAAATCACAATGCACACCTTAAATACATACAACTTTTATCTCTCAGCCACACCTCAATGAAGCTAAAAAAAACCCAAAAAGGAACAAAGAATGGCAACTTTCGTTACACTCACACAGACTACATAAAACATAATGATGATGTCTTAGTGGGTTTTTTGAAGACAGAATAACTAAATAACATGTTGAAGGGTTTGAAATGTTTAACATCATTGTACTGTTTAAGAAGCTAAGGGTACTGAAACTTAATGAATGTGTATTTTTTTATTTGTAATATTTAAAAAATTTTTTTAATGTTTATTTAATGTTTTTTAAATGTTTTGAGGGAGAGTGTGCACACATGCACGTGAGAGCAGGGTGGGGGCAGAGAGAGACACAGAATCTGCAGCAGGCTCCAGGCTCTGTGGTGTCAGCACACAGCCCAACGTGGGGCTCAAACTTGAGGGGCTCAAACTCATGAACTGTGAGATCACATCGTGAGCTGAAGCCAGACACTTAACTGAAGGAGCTACCCAGGAGCCCCAATGAATGTGTATTTTTAATTCCCACATTGCTAAGATAGGAATAAGTAGGGGCACCTGAGTGGCTCGATCAGTTAAGCGTCCCACTCTGGATTTTGGCTCAGATCATGATCTCAGGGTCATGAGATCGAGCCACACTGATCGATCCACACTGAGCATGAAGCCTGCTTATCTCTCTCTCCCTCTGCCTCCCTCCCCTGATCTCACTGTCTCTCTCTCTCTCTCAAAAAAAACAAAACAAAACAAAACAAAAAACACTAGGAATAAGTAATTCCTACACTATTAGTAGGCAAAGAATGACAGAGAAAAAGAATGAACACAATGAAGGAGGGAAAAAAAAAAAAAGGAAATGCAGAATGGGCTGTCAAATAGTAACCTCCAGAAAAGAGAGAAGACAAACTCCAATACACCAGTAATTACATTATGTAAATAGACCAAATACTTCATTTAAAATACAGACTTCACATTGGATTAAAAAAAAAATCCTACCACATATGCTGTTTTTAAGATATAAACCTAAACTACAAGGCACAGAAAAGTTCAAAGTAGATTCTGCATGGACAAAAATTTATCCTACAAACACTAAATAAAACAAAGCTTGTTTTGGCATAATATAGCAGATAAAACAGACAAGGTAAAACAGCACTAATAGAGATAAAGAGGGGCACAACAGAATAATAAAAAGATTAGTTCACCTGGATGGTATTAACAATTTAAAATTTGGGGGCGCCTGGGTGGCTCAGTTGGTTAAGTGTCCAACTTCGGCTCAGGTCATGATCTCACGGTTCCTGAGTTCAAGCCCCGCATCGGGCTCTGTGCTGACAGCTCAGAGCCTGGAGCCTGCTTCAGATTCTGTGTCTCCCTCTCTCTCTGCCCCTCCCCCACTTGTACTCTGTCTCTCTCTCTCAAAAATAAATAAATGTAAAAAAAAAAAAACACCTTAAATTTGTATGTATCCATGAGGATAACTTCCAAATATGTAATACTAAACTTGACAGAACTCTAGGCAGAATGAGATTTTAACACACCTATACAACACACCTAATACACCAAGCTCAGTAACTGACAGGACAAACTCAGCCTTCATCTTTACAAACAACTTTAAATATAAGTACAACATACACAAAAATGCAAGCAGCCTCTATTACGCCAAACATTTCCTATGAATGTGCATTTTGGGTTGAATACCTCCTATGTTTCAGAAAAGACACGGTCTCAGATCAGCGCTTTCTTACTGCTGGAGTCAAGTACTCTGAGAATCTGTAGGAAGCTCAGGACTGAGTCCACAAGGAAAGGAACAATCAGGAAAACAGGGAAGGGAGGTAAGATCATAAAAGCACAAAATCAAGTTATATGATATGGACTTAAACTTACCCAATGTTTAAGCGAGAAACTCAGGTTACAAAACAATGTATGCCATGAGCTCAATTTTGTTAAATAATCCCATCCAAATAGAGAAAACTCGCCCCTTATCTCACAGGAAAACCAATTCCAAGTGATCACTGACCCAAATATGAAGAGTAAAGTAAGTTTCTAGAATGTAAATGTGCAACAAAAGTTAACATGTTACATATGTAACTAAATGTTTTGTGGCAGCCAGTGAGAAGAGAAAAACAAGTGAAACTAATTTTAGTAGAATATTATTTAACCTATTATCCAAAATATTATCATTTCAGTATCAATATAAAAAACTGATAGTCTACATTTTTTTTTGTACTATGTCTCTGAAATCTGACGTGTATTTTAGTTCTAGTACATAGCAATTCAGAGTAGCCAGGTGTGGCTAATGGCTACCATACTGGACCCTACAATTCTAGAAAACAACTTAGGTGAGTTTTTCTGGGACTCTGGGGTAGGGGAAGCTTGACAGACCATCAAACGCACTAGCAACAACAACAAAAGACAGATAAACTGGACTACACTTAAATTAGGGACCTCTCTATGAAGACACCCTACGAAGGTCCAAAAGGGAGCTACAGAGTGGAAAAGGGTATTTGCAACATACATAACTGAAAGAGGCCCACCCAGATCTTGAATTAAGAAAAAGACAAAAGATGATGAGATAATTTTCTGGGTTTTCCAAATTTTCTTTAAGAGGAAGGCAGCACCTTTAATTCCTCCCCCAAATACATTTCCCCTGTTCAACTTACCAGTTCCACGAGACTGTTGTTGGTGAGAATGAGCTCTGTCAGGCAGGGTAGAGCCTGATCAAGTCCCTCACCTATACGGCTAAAATGAAAACAAAGACTTCGTAAGAGTGAAAGAAAGCTAACAATTTTATCAAATTCCCTGCTCAGAAGATTTCAGACTCCAAAGATGGAAGAACTTTAGAGATCTTTCTTCCAACACCTTATCTGACAGAGGGAAAATGAGGCACAAAGAGGACACCTTGTCGTCACAGGATTAGTGGTGGAAGTGGAATGATTCTAGAACCCATGTGTCCTGAAGGGGTGCCTGGGGCTCTTTCCATTGCCACACTGTCCAGGGAAAGCTAAGTGAAGAAGAAACTGCTCAGCTTACTTCATGACTTTTGTGCAGGTAGCACAGAAATACAAACAACTCGGCATTCACAGCTCAGGTACATGGCGAACAGCTACACCATAAGGGAACGGTTAACTCATAAGAAATATGCCTATTGTAAAAAAGCAAGTCACTAGTACTTCCTAGTACTTCTTAAAGACATTGTCTATAGACCTTCAATAACTTTTCTGATGAAATTTACTCACAGATGATGAAAGAGGGTAAAAAACAAAACAAAACAACCCCTCAATGTCAATAAGTAATATTCTACAAATCAGTTGTAAAAAAAAACAACAACAACAAATGACAGAAGATATGAGAAACAGTCAAAATATAATTTTGAACTTTATGCATCTTTTAAATATAATCCTCTGATAATTACAATTATTGTTTTAGAAGCCAAAATATGTACAAAACTGCATGTTTGTAACTTAAATATTTATTACCATGAATAGATAAGTATTTCTGAATAGATGCAAATAAAACTAGACCAATGCCAAGTTAATCTCTGGATCTGTATAGGAAAAATGCAGCTTGTTTCTCATTTTTAGAAGAAATACGGAGGCTCAACTGGTATGTGCTACAGCGTCTTCAGGGAACACTGCAACATTGTACTCTAGCAGAAAAAAAAAATTACTTTTCACCAGCAGACACTTACCATATTCTATTGTTGTTCACTAATAACGTTTTCAGTCTTCTCAACAAAGGAAAACCATCCAGTTTCCTGATTTCATTGTCAGAAAAATCAATAGCATCAAACTGGTCTAAGGTAGCACCTAGATTTTCAATGACAGGAATTTTATACCCTACAAAATGGAGGGAAAATACACAAGTATTAATATAATTAAAAGGTACCTGAAAACATTAGCAGTACTTCATGGTACTTTGACTCAAAGCTTCCTTTTATTCAAAAAGTGTTTACCCACCACCTATGCTGTGCCAAATAACTGTTCAAATGTGCAAGGTATTGGCACATAAAATGAGGAACAAGAGGGGCGCCTGGGTGGCTCAGTCAGTTAAGCGTCCGACTTCGGCTCAGGCCATGATTTCACGGCCTGTGAGTTTGAGCCGCGCGTCCGGCTCTGGGCTGATGGCTCAGAGCCTGGAGCCTGCTTCTGATTCTGTGTCTCCCTCTCTCTCTGCCCCTCCCCCATTCATGCTCTGTCTCTCTCTGTCTCAAAAATAAATAAACGTTAAAAAAACAAAAAAACTAAGGAACAAGAGTCGCATGTCCCAGCTGCCGCGAAGCTTACAGTCTAGGAGCGGACATGAAGATAGTGATGACAACAAGGACGAGGGCTATGATAACGAAGATACACCTATTCACAGTAATATTGGTAGCTAACATTTATTTGTAAGGCTATCTACAAGGTGCCTCACACTGTTCTAAATAGTTAAATGGCATGATGACAATTTACACTGTGAGCTGCTTACTGTCAGTGTCCAAGTCTTGTTCATACGTTGTGGACAACAGTTCTTAACCTCTTTTGCATTCCCACAGGCCAGATTCATCGAACTTAGCAGGACACCCTAGAGATACCATGACAGTTCTACCTCCCCCCAGCTCCAATCAGGAGTTGAAGGTCAATGGTTTATGCACAATGGTAAATCACCCTGTGAACAGTTCACTCAAATACTGATTTGTCTAAAATGGACATGACTATTGTGCTAGGTGCTGGCAGAAGAAACGAATCCAAGCCAAGGTTAAAGTACATAATTCAGAGCTGCTAGGGCTACATCAAAGTGCTGCACCAAAACAAGTATCCTCAACACTCCATGCACTTCAGACTTAGAAGGCAGAGCTCACTCTGAGCCGAGAGAGTGGGAGTGGTCAGTTACTCTTGAATTGAACTTTTCCCTGGGAAACTTAATCTCAACAAAATGAAAGCACCGGGTTTTGTGAGTCAGGAATCCAAGTCGAAAGCAGAGCCTGCAGTAGCGCTGCTCCTCAGATGGTGTTGCCCCTATGAAGCCAAATCTAAGGCGCAAATTGTATTCTATTACATCCGCTAAGAAACTGCTCTTCACATCCTTCCTCAAGTCTTTTCCTTGAAATGCCGAGTAGACAGCTGCACCCCCAATTTTTTAACAAGCCTTACTAAGGTTGGAAGTGCTACATGAATCTGGGTAGTTCAGAGCTTCCACCTCTTACACACGGCACTCGTGGTGCATTCCTCTTGAAAATGTTGTGATAAAGGGGCAGGATCAGACGACTGAAGCTAATAAGAAAGAAAACTTGGGGGAAGCCATCGCTTTTGTTCTCAGACTTCATTTCCTCCCTCGCAAATTACTTATAAGTAACACGTATCCTGTCTATAATCCCACAATAACACTCTAACGTCTTTACTGAGAACCAACCGGTCGCTGAGCCCTAGAATTACAATCATTAACATTCTCCCAGCTCTCAAACAGTTCAGACTGCGAAATACGCCAAGCAAGGCCGACTTGAGGCCCACGGGTGTGGATCAGGAAGCGATCAATCAATCAGCTGGGTGTGTGAGTAGGAGCGAGGCCAACAGAAGCCTCAGAAGGGCCTAGGGATGGATGGTCTTTTGGCAGCAAAGGCAGGACTCAGGGCCGGGAGGCGCTGGCGCAGCCGGGCTTGGCGCCCACAATGCGGGCCTCCTGGCCAGGCTCCAGCACTCCGCGCACGCGGCGGGACGCGAACCACCGGGCGGCGTGCTGAGAGGCCCGCTCCCTTCCCCGCACTCACCCCGGAGGTCCAGCTCGCGGTCCCGCACAGCGTTGGTGTACTGCGCCGCCTGCTCGATCAGCTCCGCCGTCAGTTTCACCATGCTGCCGCCTCCCGCTGCCGGTGCCGCGGCCCACCGGCTGCTTCCCGCCGCCTCCGGCCCGCCAGATTTCCCAGCGTCCCCCGCGCCCCGCCTCCAGGCAGCACCAATCGCAGCCGGCCCGTGCGCGCGCAGCTCGACGCCCAGACCCAAGCAATCGAAGGGCCACTCCCGAGATCTCGTTCTTTTTGGAGGTCCTGGCGCCGGTGAAGGTGACTCAGGTTCTGGGTGCTTCCTTAGGGCGTATCTGGAGGAAGGCCCCCTATTCCAGATGTTTATGTCCACAAGTTAAGCAGATGTGAAAGCACCCGAGTGGAACTTTCTCATGCATTGGTGCACCTTCAGGTGGAGGGGACGATGTGTCCTCACTCCACTCAGGAGGGCGGGCACCCCTGGGATCCAGTGAGGGGTCCAGGACTTCAGGTTTACATCCTGGTCCGGGGCTTTGGCCCCCGAGGCTACCACGCGAGAACCAGACCCTGGTCACTCGCAGGGCCACTTCACTGGGACCGTCTCACCGCCGCGCAAGCCCGACCGCGGGATCCGCGCACCGTTCAGTGTGCGGTTTGCCCTTTGATCCCCAGACATTTAAATATTCACCAGGAAGCAAGTATACAGAAAAGTGCGCAAACCAGGAGTCTGGAACGAGACGAATAGCCACAGAGTAAGCACACCCGCGTTGCTGCCTCTGGGTCCAGAAGAACACTTCTCTGAAAGCTTCCCTCCCTTCCTTAAGGCAACCACGAATCCAGCACCCTAGATTAGTTTTGCTGGCTTTTGACATAAATAGAATCATGCAGTATGCTTCCGTTCCTGGTTTCTTTGTCTTTGTATTATGCCTGGAATCCATCCAGGTTACATACAGCAATGGTTTGTTTACTTTCGCTGCTGTATAGAATTCCGTTGTTTATTTTATACCATAACTTAGCCATTCTGCTATTGGTGGACACTAGGGTTGTTTCTTTTGGGAGCTATTCAGAATAATGCTGTTATGTATTTTCTTGTACATGGATCCAATGCTCACGTGCCTGAGTTTCTCAGGAGTAGAACTTCTGGGACATAGAGTATGATATCGTCAATAGGTAATGCCTGTTTCAGCCAAGAGGCTGAAATAATACACATAACTCTCTAGCGGTGTGTAAGGGTTTCCATAGCTTCAAACCTCAGTCTCATTGTCATCGTCAGTAGTTTTAATTGTGGGGCTTCTGGTGGGTGGGTAGTGGTATTGCCCTGTTGTTTTGATTAGCTTTTCTCTAATAACTAATGAAGTTGAGGACCTTTTCATGTATATTGTCTATTCGGATATCTTTTGTGAAGTGACCAATTTTTTTTTCCTAGTGGATTGTCGCCTTTTTCCTACTGACTTACAGGATTTCTTTATATGCTCTGCATATGAGCACACTCTGTGGCTTGCCTTTGCACTTTGTTGTTGTTGTTGTTGTTGTTGTTGTTGTTATTGTTAAAACTGCTTAAATACAAAAGAACTCACAGATACCAGAAATACTATCCTTGTACATGTCACTATGCTGCAAAATACAAATTGTAGTCCATTTTGGTCTGTTTAGGGTAACATCCTATTCCCCAAATCACCAAATCATAATCAGGGCTGCAATTCAGATCAAAAGTTAAAAACTGAGAACAAACTGAGGGTTGATGGGGGGTGGGAGGGAGGGTAGGGTGGGAGGGAGGGCAGGGTGGGTGATGGGTATTGAGGAGGGCACCTTTTGGGATGAGCACTGGGTGTTGTATGGAAACCAATTTGACAGTAAATTTCATATATTAAAAAAAAAAAAAAAAAGACTACAAAAATGGCCTCCTCACCCATTTTGCAATGGGAACAAGCTTTCAAATGGTCCATTTTAAGAGGAGTCATCAGAGGAAAAACTTCTTAGCTCAGGAAGCCCTATCCATTGACTACCTTTTGTCCTTTTTCTTGTAGGGGGAAAGTTACACTGTGGTCAGGTAGGTCTAGGACAGGAAGTTTTTCTGCGTACTGGCCTTTCCACTCTTAATGGTGTTGTTTGATGACTAGAAGTTTCTAATTTTTATGTAATTCAATTCATCTTTTCTTTTCTGGTTAGAGGGCTGTGTGTCTGTGCATGTACCCTCAAATATTTTTCTTTGTTGTCTACTAGAGGCTTCATTGTTTTACCTTTCACATGTAGCTCTACAGTCCCCCTGGAACTGATTCTTTCTGAGCTTTTTGAACAGAATGCAAACCAAACACACCCAAGTAACTGGTATCCTGATCAAGAACAGGACTTTGCCACATTCTAGAACCTCCCTTCTTGTCCTTTCAGTCACACACTTGCCCCAATAGTAACCACATCTTACATAGATTGGTTTTGCTTAATTTTGTATTTATGCAAATGAAATTGTACCTTATGTATATCTTGCTTAACATTATATTTGTGTGTAGATGTAGTTAATTTATAATCATTGTTACATAGCATTTCATTGTGTGAATATAATTTATCCATTCTGCTGTTTATGAACTTTTGGGTGATTTCCAGTTTGAGCTATTATAAGTACTGCACCTATTAATATTATAATACATATCTTTAACTGAACACATATACTAATATATACATGGAAATGGAATTGCTGGGTCATAGGGTTAACTTACATTCAGCTTAAGTAGGTTCTACTAGTTTTCCAAAGTGGTTGTACCAGTTTACATTCCTTATTGGTATTGTCAGTCTTTTTATTTTTATAATTTATTTTAATGTTTGTTTATTTTTATACTTTTTTAATGTTTATTTTATTTATTTTTGAGAGAGAGAGAGAGAGAGAGAGAGTGCATGTGAGCGGGGGAGGGGCAGAGAGAGAGGGAGACACAGAATCAGAAGCATGCTCCAGGCTCTGAGCTGTCAGCATAAAGCCCCACCAGGCTCAAACTCATGAACCATGAGATCATGACCTGATCTGGAGTTGGATACTTAACCGGGTATTGTCTGTCTTTTTAATTTTAGACATTCTAGTGGGCTAATAGTGGTATTGCAATGTGGTTTTAATTGTATTTCCCTAAGTACTAACACAGTTAGTATTTAAAAAATATATTAAATATATTTTAAAAAATATATTGTCCATTTGGATCACTTCTTTTGTGAAGTGTCTGGTGTTTTGCACATTTTTCTTTCTTTTTTTTTTTTTTTTAAACGTTTATTTATTTTTGAGACAGAGAGAGACAGAGCATGAATGGGGGAGGGTCACAGAGAGAGGGAGACACAGAATCTGAAACAGGCTCCAGGCTCTGAGCTGTCAGCACAGAGCCCGATGCGGGGCTCGAACTCACGGACTCTGAGATCATGACCTGAGCCGAAGTCGGATGCCTAACTGACCAAGCCACCCAGACACCCCTGCACATTTTTCTATTGGGCTGTTCTTTTTTGCTGATTTGTAGATTTTTATATTTTTTGGATATGAGTTCTTGTGAGATACATGTATAGTGAATGTGTTCCCTTTCTCTGTGGCTTGCCTTTCACTCTCTTAATCGTGTCTTTTGATGAACAGAAGTTCTTAATTTTAATATAGTGTAATTTATGAACTTTTCCCTTATGTGGTTAAATGTTCTTTTGAGTCCTTTTTAAGTAATTTTCCACCCCCAAATCATGAATATTTCCTTATGGGAATTTTGTTGTTTCATCTTTCACATTTAGATTTGTAATCCATCTAGAATAGATTTTTGTGTATGGTCTGAGGGAGGGATCAAGATATATTTTTCCCCATACGGAGATTCATTTGACCCAGTATCATTTATTGTAAATGCTCTGCACTGCCAGCTTTTTCATAAATTAAGTGTCCAAATATGTGAAGGTCTTGTGGACTGGCTATTCTGTTGTGTGGGAATAGTGGGTTTACCAACTATTCTTGCATAATATCATACTGTCACTTAAAAACTTGATATTTGCCTTTAAAAAGGGGTTACTTTTTTCCAAGATTGTCTTGGTTATTCTTGCACTTTGCATTTTGG
The DNA here is from genome assembly GCF_018350195.1 of Panthera tigris. NCBI lineage: Eukaryota > Metazoa > Chordata > Mammalia > Carnivora > Felidae > Panthera > Panthera tigris. The sequence goes on from NC_056665.1 coordinate 19,558,995, forward strand.
TATAAATTTTAGGTACATCTTGCATCTAAGAAAGAAATTATGCTTTGATTATGTTGTATTGGCTCCATAGATAAACTTGGAGAATTAATATATTTACAATACTGGGCATTCCATGAACATGGTATAACCTTACATATATTTAGATTGTATTTAATTTCTCTTAGTGTTGGGGAGCCTGGGTGGCTCAGTTGGTTGAGCGTCTGACTTTGGCTCAGGTCATGATCTCGCTGGGTTTGTGAGTTTGAGCCCCGTGTCAGGCTCTGTGCTAACAGCTCAGAGCCTGGAGCCCCCTTCAGATTCTGTGTCTCCTCCTCTCTCTGCCCCTCCCATGCTCATGCTCTGTCTCTCTCTGTCTCTCAATAATAAATAAACATTAAAAATTTTTTTTAAAATTTCTTTTAGTGTTTTATAATTTTTTGGTGTAGAGGTCTTACAGTTCTTCTACTAGATCTATTCTAGGTATATGATAGTTAAAAAAATTTTTTTTAAGTTTATTCATTTATTTTGAGAGAGGGAGAGGGAGAGCACAAACAGGGGAGAGGCATAGTGAGGGAGAGAGAATTCCAACCAGGTTCCATGCTATCGGTGCAGAAGCCTGATGCAGGGCTTGATCCCATGAACCATGAGATCATGACCTGAGCTGAAACCAAGAGTCAGACGCCTAAGCATCTAAGCTACCCAAGTACCCCAGTATATGATAGTTTTTGATGCTGTTGTAAATAGTATCTTCTGCTAAAACAAAATCCAATGTTGTAATCATTAGTTTCTGGTACATTGAAATATAGTTGATTTATAGTTGAAATACAATTAATACTAGCATTGTGTCTGACAGTCTTGCTAAATTCACTTACTAGTTGTAATATTTTAATAGTTTAGAACCATTCTTTTGGATTTTCTATGTACGTAACCACACTATCTGACAATAATGATAGCTTTATTTCTTTCCAATTCTTACACTTGTTCTTTATTTCTTGCCTTGTTTTCACTGGCTGAGATCTTCAGCACACTGTTGGACAGTGGTAAAAGCAGACATCCTTTGGCAGGCCTCACATCATAGGTATGGGCAGGACCCCTAACTAAGCAATCCATGTAAATCTCACCAATAGTGGAACAAATCAAAATCATGATTCAGTTACTAGAATGCAATTAGAAGAACATGGCATCACTTCTGTGAGATTCCTACTGAAGATGCATGACCTGAATGGAAATGTGAGGAAACCTCAGATAAACACAAACTGAGGGACAGCCTACAAATAACTAGCCTGCAGTCTTTGAAAGGTTCAAGGTCATGAAAGTCAGGGAACTGATGAATTGTTCTAGATTGAAGAAGACTAGAAGTTCTAGATTATAGAGACATGATGACTAAATGCAAAGAGTGACCTAAAGTAGATCCTTTTGCCAAGAGCATTCATTATTGGGACAATTTGCAAAATTTGAATCCAGTCAGAGGATTAGATGGTAGTAATACATCAATGTTAACTTCCTGATCCTGATGGCTATGTATAAGATCCTTGTTTATAGGAAAATAAAGTATTTTCTGAAGTATTTTGGAGGTAATAGGGTATCATATCAGTAACTTACTCTCAAATTGTTCAGGAAAACATTTCTTGGTTCTTTACTCTCAACTTTCTTATAATTTTGCTTTGAGATTGTCTCAAAATAGAGAAGTTAAAACAAAATAATCCCAAACACTTAATTCCAAGGAGGACCACCAGGTGGAGTCCTTAGACCAGAGAGCCAGTTTTACTTGACTCTTCAGTTCTGGATTAAAAGAAGGGGTTTCTTTGATAAGGGAGAGAAAGCTCTTTCATCCGGGCTGCCGACATGCCATCCAGACTGAGGAAGACCCAGGAACTTCAGGGCCACTTAAGCCACAGCCACGGCCACATCAGCAAGCACCGGAAACACCCAGGAGGCCAGGGTAATGCTGGTGGCATGTATCACCATTGAATCAACTTCAAACAAATACCAGTCAGGTTACTTTGGAAAAGCTGGTATGAGGCATTACCACGTGAAGAGGAACCAGAGCTCTGCTGAACTGTCAACCTTGATAAACTGGACCTCAGTCAGTGAGCAGACACGGGTAAATGCTGCAGAAAGAAGGGGCGCCTGGGTGACTCAGTCGGTTAGTGTCCGGCTTGGGCTCAGGGCACGATGATCACAGTTTGTGGGTTCCAGCCCTGCGTGGGGCTCTGGGCTGACAGCTCGGAGCCTGGAGCCTGCTTCAGATTCTGTGTCTCCCTCTCTCTCTGCTCCTCCCCTGTTCATGCTCTGTCTCTCTCTGTCTCAAAAATAAATAAATGTTAAAAAAAAAAAAAATTTAAAAAAATACTGCCAGAAACCAGACAGGAGCTGCTCCTGTCGTTGATGTGGTGCGATTGCGCAACTACAAAGCTTTGGGAAAGGGAGAGTTCCCAAAGCAGCTTGCCACCTGAAGGGCAAATTCTTCAGTGGAAGAGCTGAGGAGATTCAGAGTGTGGGAGGAGCCTGTGTCCTGGTAGCTTGAAGCCACTTGGAGGGAGGTTCATTAAATACTAATAAGTGATTTAAAAAAATAAATAAATAAAGGAAAGTTGTATGGGTTTCCTTTGCTTCAGCACATGAACGGGGATATAAACTGTAGGTGGTTTTATTCATTTTAGGATATCCCTATGAAGTTGAGAATAGAGTAACTTTTTAAATTTCATTTCTTTTGGGTAGGGTTTCTTAACCTCAGCACTGTTGACATTTTGGGGCTAAATACTTCTTTATCGTGGAGCTACCTGTGCACTACAGGATGTTTAACAGTATCCCTGGCGGGGCGTCTGGGTGACTCAGTCAGTTGAGCGTCCGACTTCGGCTCAGGTCAAGATCTCACGATCTGTGAGTTCGAGCCCCGTGTCGGGCTCTGTGCTGACAGCTCAGAGCCTGGAGCCTGCTTCAGATTCTGTGTCTCCCTCTCTCTCTCTGACCCTCCCCCGTTCACGCTGTCTCTCCCTGTCTCAAAAATAAAATAAACGTTAAAAAAAAAAAATTAAAAAAAAAATTAAAAAAACAAAAAAAAAAAAACAGTATCCCTGGCTTCTACTCATTAGATGTCAGTACATACCTCCAGTTGTGACAACCAAAAATGTCTCTAGACATTGACATGTATTCCCTAGGAGACAAAAATCAACAGGTTGAGAACCACTGTTTTTGGCAACAGAATGTTCTCTGCTCTGAGCACTTTGGTTCCTCTGTGCTCAGCAGGAAGCCTAGGAGGTACCTGATCGTGCCTAATGTGGCTGGTACATAGTGTGTGCGTGTCGGGGCAGGAGGAAGCATTGGGTAGTGGGAACTGAACCCCAGGACCTGGAGTTCTGGTAGGTGCTCAGTGCTGTATCACCTAGCGGTACTGTTCTGTGCACAGACAAGCCACAGAGACTGGTGTGTTGGGAAAGGCTTTGGGCAACCAGTCAGAAAGGATAAGGCCTGGGTTCAAGGAGGGAAAGCAGCAGAGAAGGCTGGGGTAGGAGGCAGACTTCTTTCCCACAGCAGCCAGAATCCCAATGCCTCCTAGCTCTACAGGCAGAACCTTAAGATGCTGGAGAACGGCCTTGGTTTCCCATTATCCCTGCTTGTTCCCATTCAGATGACCTTCTTTCTGCTTTACTTCTCCACCTCCTTCCCTTTCCATCCTCTGATCTGGACCTCTAGCCCCCACCTGCTCACAGGGGCCCCAGCATACCTTAAGCATTCAAGGTTAAGGCTCTCTTCAGCCATATTATGGTGATTCAAATGCAGTGGATGGTAGTCTCCCCAAATTCAAGAGCACTCTAGTGCTGGCCATATTTAGACCATGTTGCCCTTTTGGTTTCTTTAAAGTTCAATTATACCCCCATCCCCACCCCCTTTCTATCGTAGGTGTATCTTCTGTAAAAAGTGCAGTTTTCTCCAGCCCTTTGAAGAGTTACAAAGTATACTTTGTAGTGGCCTGGGAGGGATAGAGATGAGCACATGGGGATCACTGTGAGGTGCCAAAGAATTTGGGGACAAGGTCAGAAAACTATCACCTCCTGGAAATAGAGCCAGTTTGAAACAAATGAGTCATGGCTGAATTTGGCCAACTGCAGAATCAACTTCCCCTCTGGCAGAGAGCCAGCCTCCCTACCTGGGGATGAGGGAGCCACCTTCCCAGTGTGTGGCCTAACACAAGTCACTTCACCTCCAAGAGCCTCAGTCTGTGAAACAACAGATTTAGAGGAGGTGATCCATGACTTTACCACGTAAAACAAAATCCATAAACATGTCCTGCCCCTGAGTCCAAATATCCTTGAGGTTGGGTGATTTGTGAACAGGCATTTGATGGGGTCAGTCCTTTTTAACAAGGTGGTGTTTCGTCCTTAGGATTTTGTGAACAGCTTCTCAGCTTGCCACCACCCTCATCAGCCCCAGGACCAGCTGGCCCACCCACTGCGAGGAGGGTACATGTGCTCTGAGGCTGCCTGGTTGGCTTTTTGTAGCTGGTCTCCTTTGGGAATAAAAGGATTTTGTTTCTGATTCAGCTCCAAACATGTTAGACCATAGTTCTCCATGTTCAAAGAGCTCTAGGAGCAAAAATGGTGCCTTGCACAAGAAGCACCTAGCAATCGTTGGTTTAAAAATTTTTTTTTAAAGTTTATTAATTTTGAGAGAGAGACAGCATGAGTGGGGGAGGGGCAGAGAGAGAGAGAGAGAGAGAGAGAATCTTAAGCAGGTTCCGCACTGTCAGCGCAGAGCCCTACTCAGGGCTTAAACCCACAAAACCATGAGATCATGACCAAAAGTTGGACACTTAACCAACTGAGCCACCCAAGTGTCCCAGCAATTGCTGGTTTCAATACGATGTTAGTCTTATGGGGGAAGTTGAACCCTTATCAATATTCTGCCCAGCTCTGGCTACTGTCTCCCAAACACACTCATTCCTTCATTGCCTCACCTTGACAGCTCCAGTCGGTTGATGCTTATGGTGGGCAGCTGTTGGGTTGTGTGGCCTACCTACCCCTACGTTCTAAGAGCTGCACATCACTCCCCTCCTCCGGCTATGAGGTCGCTGGAAAGTTCACGCAGCCGTGTTCTGCTGTGCAAACCTGTGTCCGTGGCACAGCTGATGGGGCTGGATGAACACTGATGCAAAGCAGGGTAACCAGGGCCAAGCAGCAGATTCAGAAAGCGTGCTTAGGGAGTTTGAATTGCACCAGTTTCGCTTGGGAGATGTCAGTGGTCTCATCATTTGCCCCAACTGGAGAGTGAGGAGGACATGCTATGGTGCAATGAAGGTCCTGATGACATTTAATGCTGGCACCAGAGTTCCCAAGGCCCAGCTGCACCCTTCCTGGAATTCGGAGTCAACTCTGGATTCCTAAAACAATGCCCCTCACCCACTTTTGTTTTTTTCCTAGCCATAATTGTAAATAAAAACCAAAAATCTGGGGCGCCTGGGTGGCTCAGTTGGTTAAGTGTCTGACTCTTGGTTTTGGCTCAGTTCATGATCTCACGGTTATGTGAGCTCGAGCCCCACTTGGGATTCTTTCTCTCTCTGTCTCTCTGCCCCTCCCCTGCTTCTGTCCCCTCTCTCTCTTAAAATAAATAAATAAACGTTAAAAAAAATTGCTGGATTCCCAACAAGTACAAGCTTCTGACCTCAAAGAGAGGCCATGGTAACAGTCCCATGGAACACAAAACCCATGGGTGCAGGAATTTCAGTCACTGCGAAAGATAAGCTGTGACCTAATTAAGTCACACTGGGCAGCTATAGGTGAAGAGGCATGCAGTCCAGACTGTGGAGGGCACTCCCTCGATAGATGGCAGGTATCCCTGCACCCAGCCCCTCCACCCAGCCAGGCTGTTGTGGCCTGAAGAAGGTCTGTTACCAAAGGACACCTTGGAGCTCTGGGATTTCCCCCATGATGTCGTTACATGAACATTTGCTAAAGCTCAAAGACCTTCTACTTAATGACATCAGATAGACCCGAAACCACAAAGAAAGCCATTTCACACATCGGTCAACACCTACATTTAATTGTTGTGTCTTGGAAAGAAATACAGGCGTCTTGGTCATGGGATGTTAACTCTTTTATTAACTTAGGGTTAACATTGTATTTGCTCTGTGGATTTCTTTTTTGAAGTTGTGGATTCAATAAACAACAGCTGGGTTTCCCCCAGCTCCTAGGGGACAAGGCAAATGCATTATAGTCAAAGAGGGGAGCAGGACAAAATGGAGAACAAGCTTGAAAAAATTTAAGGCAAATGTCACTCCCATATTAAAGGGAATTGATCAAGCATATCTGTGCATTTCAATGAAAATATATGAAATATCTGTCAAAATAATTAACATCGGTAAAAATTAGAACATGTAGCTTATAAAATGCCTACACAGGTTTGGCAGAAATAAATCCAACCGTGTCATTAGGCTCATAGTACACAGACACAGGAGCATCTACCTTAAGAACAAGTTTCCTGAAGAGCAGAGGCCAAGTGTATTTCAAAAGCAATTCCACGAAATGGGCGGTGATAAGATTAATGACTCACGGGTTGGGTTTACATTTTGGCAAGAGGAATTGCTTAGTCAATGGGGCTCCTCTTGGCTGGTCCCTGGGATGCTTCCTGGGGACCCTCCCCAGAAGGCTCTGCATCAAGTAGAGGTGATCATTCGGGCCAGGAGGCTCCCAGAGACGTGGTGACAAGGGGCGCTCAGCTCACCTACGGGACAGTGCGACAGAGAAACGAAGGGTCTTCCCGTCCAGATTTGGAACTGGGACGTTCTAAGACATCACTGTAGTTCCAGAAGTAGCTGACTGTGTAGGAATGGATGCTCCATCCCCAGTGGTCATATATTTTATGCCCCCCAAGTCTATTTTATTTACAGTCTGACCAAACCGTCCCCAGGCTGCTCCGTGGCAGGTGGGGGAGTAGGTGCACGCTCGGCTGGGCATCACGCGTGGGGATGTCCCAGGCCTGGTGGGTGAGATTCACTGTGAGGCTGCACAAAAGCACGGGGAGAAGAGTGGTGTGTGAAGCCAAGCATCTTGCCTTTCTGCTTTGGTCTTGAAGATTCAGTAAACTTAGGGTCCCAGAGGCTGCCCCGAAGCTGGAGCTATGGATTCCCAGAATTCTTTGTGTTTCCATCTTAAGTTTGCCAGAAGAATGTAGCCAGCAAGCAGAGTTTGAGAGCCTGTCACTGTTTGAAGAACACCCCCTTATGGCCCACCACCCATCTGGGCTGGGTGCTCAGAGATGCTGCAGAAGGACCTTGCTCCTGGGGAGATAAAGTTGTCAGACGCAGGGCACCCCCCAAACAGGCTGTGGCTGACGGTCTGGAGAAAGGCTGCTGAACGGACGGACGGACAGGAGGGGCCCTGCCCCCTGCAGTCGGCTGGGTGCCCCTACCCAGCCAGGAGGCACGTGCGGCAGCAGAACTGAATGAACAGCTTCCGTTCACAGAGCCGGTTGGACTTCACCATCTCGCAGAACATCTCGTCAGCTGGGGTCCCACCAGGAAAGAGAAAGAAGGGATGTATCAGACTTTGGGGCCTGACATGTTCCAACCATCCCATTTCACCAAGCCCCAGCGATGGGCTGGGCAAGGGTCATGGAAGAAGCTGGGGGCGGCAGCCGGGGTGGCCGTCACGGTCTTCCTGGGACATGTGGCAAGCCTGGTGTGGCAGAGGGGACATGTGGCCTAGGGAGCGCCTGGGTGGCTCAGTCGGTTGAGCGTCCGACTTAAGCTCTGGCCATGATCTCAAGGTTCGTGAGTTCGAACCCCACATGGGGGCTCGCTGCTGTCAGCACAGAGCCCACCTCGGATCCTCTGTCTCCCTCTCTGCCCCTCCTCCGCTTGTGCTCTCTCAAAAATACATAAACATTAAAAAAAAAAAAAAAAGAAGTGGCACCTAGCATGCAGGGGCTCATGCTGGATACAGGGGATGGGGGGAAACTGAGGCAGGGTGGAGGATGAAGCCAGCTGTACCAGCCAGGTCTCAGTGCTCCTGTGCATCTATCTTCCCAGACAACTGTGGTGGTGCAGGACTTCGTAGGAAGACTCTGGGGGGTGGGGCTGGGGTAGGAGGGCAGGCCTGGGACAGGCCTGTGTCCTGTGGCTGTGTCCTGTCTGGCAGCTGCTCTTGTGTCCAGGGGGCTCCCCAAACTGATTGGGATGGGAGGGAGAGAGTCATCAAGGCGAATGGAAAGGGGGAGGGGAGGAGGGATGGAGACCGACCCATCCCAGCTGGCTGCTGAGTTTTTGAAGAGGCCTCGTCCTTGATGGGACCTGGGAGCCCCTCCTGAGACTACCCCACTTTCTTGGGCTGTATCTATAACCTGAGTAGGTGACATCCTAAAGAGGGAGCTTCCTACTCTGAAAGCACGCAATTCTGCAAACCAAAAAGAAAAAACAAAAAGACAAAACAAAAAAAGACCAAACACCAAGGCAAGGAGGCCACACTAAAGTGTGCAGGACATGCTGGTTTGTGCTCTGCCATGGCAGGGCCAGTTACAGCTCCAAGCCCAGGGATGCTGTGGGACCACCAGCTTTCTCCCCCACACTCCGGTTTGAGGTGCCCAGAGCTGGCCTGCGATGCTCCTCCTGGTGGCTCGTTGAGCATGGAGTCTTCTGGCTCACTACTCCTGCACCAAGTCCCCGGGCCAGAGTCCTCTGCCTGGAACCCCAAGCTGGTCTTTGGTCTCCCTCAGAGTTCCTGTCTTCACAGCTCATTCTGGTCTCCAGTGGGCCTAGAGATCCAGGGCTCTCCCACAGCAGATGTGGGGCTTCCCTGTGGGACCTGGGGGGCCCCGACTCTGGGCTCTGAGGCTGACACCCTCCAGGCCTCCTGGCTTTGACCCCCAAGGTCAGGCCTCTTCTAACAGGACTCACCGCACCCAGGCCACCGGGCTTATGGCACAAGAGTGGGAACGGTACCAGAACAAAATCAGCTTTAAGAGTCACTCGGCAAATGGACCGGCAGTAGCTTGGTGGCCAGGATGCCTCCCTGGTCAATGTGAGGGGCCCAAAGGGACAGTAGGAGGCTATGAGGCATCCCTGATACTGGGGCCAGCATACCCATTCAGAAGGGCTACTGTTCCTGCCTCTTCTCCTTCTCTTCTTCTCAGCTCAGCGAGCTGAGCTCCTCCAAGGGCAGCCCCGAGGGTAACTCACGTCCCCCCATTCCCTCACTGGTGCTCACCGTTGCTGCACGTATGGTTGGTGATGCACGTGGTCCCCAGCAGCGTGAAGCCCGTCTTACACCTGCTACAGTTCCTGCTGGAGCCTTCACAGCTCAGGCAGCTCTCGTCACACCTGTGGGAGGACATGGGTTCATGCTGCTGCTTGGGGAAGGGGCCCAGCCACTCCAGGAGCCCCCTCCTGGAGCCCCCCTACCCTCTTGCACTGTCTCTGCCTGAAGCTGTGGCCACCATGATGGCCTGAAACCCCAGCCAAGCATCTGTACATCCTACCTCCTGTCTGACTGCACTATCGCCCTGGGAGGGTGAAGTCGTCAGGAGCATGCCTGGAGTGGCAGACAGGCCCAGGTCTCTGAGACTCCCTGTGGCTCACCTGGACACCTTCTTGGATACTGTGCCCCCTGCCACCAGGTGGCTCCTCAAGCGGCATCAGCACATGCACCCTTGGGCAGCTGCCCAGCTCTGATGGCTACAGGGTTGGGATGCAGGGACAGGAGCGTGGCAAAGCGACCCTGGAGCTGGCCTGGGGACTGCTGTTGCCCATGAGGCTGAGTTTTCTTTCCAGTGATGCCAGCCTCCCTCCAGGGCAGGCAGGCAAGGTGAGGATCTTCCAGTTCTTGCCTTGAGATGGGACCCAGGGCTCTTTCTAATGCAGAGTACCGTGACCTCAGGGGAGGGTTGGCACACCGTGGCCCTCAAGCCACATCCAGCAGTTTTACTGGAAGGCAGTTACTGCTCATCTATGTATCATCCGTGGCTGCTTTCACAGCGGCAGGACTGAGTAGCTGGGACAGAGACCATGTGGCCAGCCAAGCCCAAACTACTCACCACGGGGCCCTCTATAGAAAGAGCTTGCCAACCCGTCCCTGGGGCTTGAATGTTCACCTCACCTCCTCCGGACCACGTGCGGACTGGGGCTGCACCTGCCACCTTTTCTGGGGCCACTTTGGTGAGTGGGTCTCCCAGTGCTCCAGTCTGCCACCCGGCTTCCCCACGGATGCCAGCTGCAGGTGGAACAGGCCCCAGAAGTGGAGCTCAGGCAGGGTGGGTGGGGCATCCGGGGCAGGAGCCTGGCTCAGATGGCTCCTGCATCTGCCCTGCGTGGCCAGCTCTTTGCTTAGGACAGATGCCACCCTCCCAGTCAGGGACTAGATGCTATCAACAAAGGCTCCTATAGGCCTCTTCCCAAAGCAGCCATCCGCTGGGTTCTCATTTCACCATCGATTCTGACTACATGGAGCCATGGTGGGTCATGCCCTCAGCCTGCTCTTCCAGTGCAGGATGCCCCCAGACTGGAGTTCAGGCCCGTAGTCTATATTTATAAATGTGTAAATCCCACAGGCAAACTTGCTCTTCTGACTTCCTCCTCCTGTAGCAAGAGCTTGCCCCCTCCCCCCCCACACACACCTCCCTGCCCTACAACCTGGAGGGGAGAGTGGGCCCTGCCATGTGGGACCCTGTTTCTGTGCACTCTGGAGAAGCCACTAAGGTCTGGACTCTGTCCTGCTGCACCTTCTGGTGGCCCAGCCACAGACCCTTGACGCCACAGCACAAGGGATGACTTCCCCTGGGGACCCTTGGCTTCTTATACAGACCACCCCTGTGGGACCGGAACTAGGGCCTAGCCTGTTTCATGAAGATGCTTCAAAGGCCCTGGGCCAGCTTTCCCAGGCCCTGGCTGAGGGCTGCTTCAATGAAACCATGGGTGGAGCGTGCTAAGGTGGAGGGCCACCTGCTCATGGCTTACCTTCTCCAGATATAAGCTGGCCACATCAGGGGTCTCCCTGCCAGCCCCCAGTGGCACTGAAGGTGAGTCAGTTTTCTATGGCTGTGTAACAAGCTACTACAAACCCAGCAGCTTAGAACAGCCTCATTTACCATCTCCCAGGTCTGCAGGTGGAATCCTGGGCAGGCTCCGACCTGCTTCCTGCTCAGGGTGTCACAAGGCCCAGGTCAAGGAGTCAGCTGGGCCGGGGCTTAGATCTGGAGGCCCCAGCTCAGGGAGAGAATCCAGCATCACGCTGCCCCCAGGGAAGGATGATGCCCCCCATCACCCTGGGAACACCGCACCCCCACCCCCAGCTTCCTTGAGGTCCCTTCTTCTCTGAAAGACCCTCTTGACTCCTCTCTGTCAGGATTACCTGCCCAGCAGGTAGCCCTCTCAAGCAGGGGGCTTTCAAAACACCTCTGGTTCTGTCACTTTCTATGGCACCCACTTCCCCACAAAACACCATGGCAACTTTGCCCTGCCAGACTCTGGAAGGACAGGCATGTGCACTACAGCCCCTTTTCCGTGCTCTATTGCACGGGCCACGTGTCCTCGCCTTCCTTTTGCCTTCAGGCTGTTCCAGGCAAGAGTCAGACAGCAAGTCTTGTCATCCTCCAGTGTGGGCACAGGATACAGCAGAAGAAATGCCTGAAGTCTCTGCCCCCCTGAGCACCCAGGAGGGGCCAAGGGAGCGGAGAACAGTGGGGAAGACTGGGGGTCTGAGGGGCTAGCTACCCCTCAGGCAAGTACCCCACTGAATTGCTCTCCAGAGAGGTCCTTGCTCGCTCTTCTGGGTTCTCTTACTAAGCCTTGGGGGTGTCCAGGGCCTCTTTTGAGATGCTTACCATGGACTGTTCTCCACTTTGGGCCTCAGGTTCACTGGTCTTCCTGGCATCCTGGTTGCCAACACAGCAGGCCTATGTTCTAGGTTGGCTTTTCCACATAAGCCCTCCCCCATCTGGCTGTGTGGCCCAGAGCTGCCCCAGGCCTACCAGCAGGGGCCAGCCACAGTGCCTCTCAGCATCCTGGGGCCTGGAGGAAGCCAAACCCTAAAAGCTGCTGGCCTGAGTGGGGAGAGGCCCTGCACAACCAAGCAGACCAAGACTATTCTTCCTTCAGGAGGGATCCACATCAAAGGGGTCTTCAGAGCCAGGGCACTCGGAAGACAGAAGCTTCCTGAAGGGCTGGCATTTCACCACCTCAACGCCTTATGCAGGGCTCCTCCTAGGGGTATATGTCCAAGATCTGCTGTGGGAGCCCTAGCACTGGACTGGAAGCTTCCCCTCCTGTGGAGGTGAGCACCCAGGAAGATGCTGTCCCCCACTGTTGAGAAGGGGCTTAGGGGGCTGCCTACCTCTTGCTTCCTGGGCTTGGGACACCATAGTTTCTGGGTTACCAGAAAAACCAGGGGGGCTGGTTACCACACTCATGGGGATGCCCAGCATCCTGTGGAATCCTGGGCATCTGACAAACAAAAGTGATTATCACTGGGGTGTCTGGGTGGCTCAGTCAGTTAAGTGTCTGACTTTGGCTCAGGTCATGATCTTGCAGTTGGTGAGTTCAAGCCCTGTGTCGGGCTCTGTGCTGACAGTTCAGAGCCTGGAACCTGCTTCAGATTCTGTGTCTCCCTCTCTCTCTGCCCCTCCCCCACTCACACACACTCTCTCTCTCTCTCTCAAAAAAATAAATAAATAACAATAACCATTAAATAAAAGAGAGTATCACTGTTTAATTCCATGTGCTCCCTGGCTGCTGTACTTAGTGTAATCACCCTTGAACCAATGGGCTGGTACAAATGAAACACTTACTTCAGACACCCATCCGAGGGCCCCACAGAACTCAACAAGGCTGGTGCCAAGTTTCCTGTTTCAAATCAGCTCAAAAGAGGGGGCTGATGCCTGCACAGATACATAACCCCCTGTGGGGACCTTCTTTTGTGAGTCAAAAAAGTGCAAGGATTTGGTGGTCTCTCTCAGGCAACTGTGGGGTTTTCTGGTTTTGTGAGGACAGATTAGAACCCAGAGCAGTGTTCAAACACAGACTGCGGAGGCAACCCCAATGTGGGCTCAGCTGTGACCTGGAAGACAGGGCTGCTCTAACAGGGTCCCCCAGGGCTCCCTTGTTTTGAGGCTGTTTCAGAAGGAGGCCCCTCCCCCATCCCCACCATCATTATCAGCAAGGCCACCTTGCAACACCTCATTATCGGCTGCCCTGCCTGTCCTGGGATCTAGGTTATGAAGTCCTGGTGTAAGGCAGTAACTATTCAGCAGCAAGACAAGAGGATACCCAAGCAAACTTCTTTCATTGCCCATGTCCAATGACAAAGAGAAAGAACCAGACTGGGTTGGAAGTCACCAAATAAGAATGGCACACCGTGCAGACACACAAGGAGAATGAGAAGGGTTACAGTATATGTTCATTGACTGCATGGCAAGTGGTTTTAGAATGAGGACATTGTCTGGACCTAAATTTTCTCTAATTTAAAATGAAAGAAATCCCCAACACATGGATTCCTTCGTTACTACCAGCATGGGTGCATCTTGGGCTGCAGCAGGGAGTTGCTCCCATGGAGTCTGCTGTGGTGATGTGAGTACTGCCAGGCAGACACCTTGTTATCCTGCTTCCTGCCCCCTCCCAGCTAGAGCGCCTGGCACACAACAGACACTTGTTAAATGAACCAAGGAATGAAAGCCACCAACGAACTTGTGACCTTGGCAATCCCCAACCACAGGAGGTCCCTCCTCTGTAAATGGGGTCTGGCACCCCCACCGTAGCTCCCGCACCCTCTGCAGCTGTGTGATGTGGCACCCTCCCCCAGGCCCAGGGAAGAGGCCACCAGACTTGGCCCTCCGGCTCCTCCCTTGCTGCCCCAGGCAACGCCATTCCCTAGCAATCTTGGTCTGAGCCAGGAAGACTGAAAGAATTGCGTACCTTCGGCACACTTTGTGGGGCAAGCCTGGCATCTCCTCTGGGTAGAAACCTTCACCACAGGCTGGCACACATTTCCAGTCTTGGAAGTGGAAGTTTGCTGCACAGTGAATACATTCTTCTCTGCTGGGCCCTGAGGAGTGCAGGGACAGAAGCAGATGTCAGGGATGCCTGCCCATTACCATGTTCCAGGTCTGCCGCGGTGCCCTGGGGATCTGGGGTCTTGTTTGGATGCCCCTGTCCACCACCACAGCCAGGTTTCCCAAGCGCCCACCCTGTGTCTGCACCGGGCCTCCCTGCACCCAGGGAGGGACATGGAGGCATGAGCCAGGCCCAGCACACCTCCCACTGCCCGTGCCGTGTTTGATGGCCCCCATTCCAAATGCTTCCTTGCCAACAAGCCTTGGTCCCACTTCTTTTTGCTAGAGGTAGCCACGTGTGGCTTGGAGTGCTTGAAATGTGGCTGGACCAAACTGAGACATACTGCAAGTGCAAAATGCAGACACACTGGATTCCAAACACTTCGCATAAAAACAGAATAAGAAAGTCCTTGTTCATTTTTCAAGGTTGATTATATGTTGAGATGATAGTATTTTAGACACAGTGGGTTAAATAAGATGTTATTATACTTATTTTTGCCTGTTTCTCTAGGAAATTTAAAATTGGTTCAGCGGCTCCCATTTGTGGCTTGCGTATTTCTTTTGGACAGAACAGCATGTAAGATGTGGGAAAAGTGAAGGAAGAGATTTTCAGGGGATGGTGTTGACAGGTATTTGGTGTGGACAACCAGGACATTTTCAACCACAGAGAACAGACAACTAAGGGCTTATAGAGTGGGGGATGGAGGCCTGAAGAGACAAAAGCTCAGAATGAAGGACCAAGAGTCAGGAGGGAGAATATTCAGCTCAGCTTGGACTCATCAGCCTGCAGCAAACTTTGGTCTAGAACGAAGAAAGAGTGCTGTTCACCTCTCCACCTGTCCATGTGTCTGCCTGTCTGCCTGTCCATTTGTTCATTCATCCACTGAACGTCAAGCAGGCTGGAGCCTACTCTGTGCCAAATGTCCCTGAGGAGCACCTGATGGGACATCAGAGAGAGGCAGAGAGGTGGCCCCTGGCTGATAGCTTAGGGGGTTGAACACGGGAAAGAAGTCATCTCAGATGCTTATGGTGATCACAGTCCCTTGTTAAACATCT
This sequence comes from Panthera tigris, assembly GCF_018350195.1. NCBI lineage: Eukaryota > Metazoa > Chordata > Mammalia > Carnivora > Felidae > Panthera > Panthera tigris. The sequence continues at coordinate 19,574,064 of NC_056665.1, forward strand.
TCCTTTAATTTCACTGTGGTCTTAGATGGAGGCCTGGCAGCTAAAGCAGTAATATCTGGCCCTCTTCCCGGAGTAGCATCTGGACTAAGAGGGGGCCTCTTGGCCTTGTCAAGGGAAGACCCCCTTGAAGACAGGGGTATGCAGGGTGGTTCCACCAGCCCCAAGGCTTGGTGCTCTGGTAGCTGGTTCCATCTCTCAGAACCACAGCTTGCAACCTGGGAGGAAATTCTGAGCTCATTCAGGATTGTGAGTGGGAGGCAGAAGCAGGAACCCTTTGGGGTCACTGGACCTCCATTGTGAGCAACAGCCCACCCACTTGTAGTCTCCACATGGGATGTCCTCTTTCCTTCGCTGCAATGCCCCACAAACATGTAGGGTTCCTGCCCAGTTTATGTCATTCCAGATGGAAGACTGGTCTTGTGCTTTGGCCACCCCTCCATCATGTATCTCCAGGGAGCATCTGGCATTGGCCATTTGGCCCTTGGAAGGCCCTGGGCCTCCAGAGCTGTGTGGTCCTTGTGGCTGTCCCCCTTGGGCCTCCTCTGCTGAACCCTGTTACCCACATTGTTCTGTCTCAGCCATTAGGATCCTTAATGCCTGAAGAATTTCTGTGGTGCAAAAGAACACTCATTCATATTTGTACACTTGACCCTTGACGAACATAGGGGTTGGGGTGCCAATCTCCCACGAAGTTGAAAATCCACATTCCCCCAAATGTGGATTTTGATTCTCCTAAAACTTAACTACTAGTAGTCTACTATTGACCAGAAGTCTTTCTTTTTCTTTTTTTTTTTTAATTTTTTAAATGTTTTTGTTTATTTTTGAGACAGAGAGAGACAGAGCATGAGCAGGGGAGGGGCACAGAGAGAGGGAGACACAGAATCCCAAGCAGGCTCCAGGCTCTGAGCTGTCAGCACAGAGCCCGATGCGGGGCTCGAACCCACGGACTGTGAGATCATGACCTGAGCTGAAGTTGGATGCCCAACTGACTGAGCCACCCAGGAGCCCCTCTTTTTTATTTTATTTTATTTTTTTGAGAGAGAGAGAGAGAGAGAGCGTACATGCGTGTATGTGCATGCACATAAGTTAGGAAGGGGCAGAGGGAAAGGGAGAGAGTCTTAAGCACGCTCCACATTCGGCACAGAGCCCAATGCGGGGCTCAGTCTCACAAACCAAAAGCTCATGACCTGAGCTGAAATCAAGAGTGGGATGCTTACCCAACTGAGCCACCCAGACGTCCCCAGAAGCCTTTCTGATAACACAAACACTCAGTCAACATACATTTTGTATGTTACATGTATTATATGCTATATTCTTACCATAAAGTCAGCTAGAGAAAAGAAAATGTTAAGAAAGTCATAAAGAAGACAAAGTATATTTACTGTACTGTATGTATTGAAAAAAAATCAACGTACAAATGGACCCGTGCAGTTCAAACCCATATTGTTCAAGGGTCAAGTGTACTTAGTTTAATGTCCAATTTGCTAAACTTCAAAGCTGATGAAACACCCAGCTGGGTTAGATGGGAAAGTTCTGGAGACGGATGGTGGTGAGGTACAATGTGACTGTACTTAATGCCACTGAAGTGTTCACTTAAAAATGGTTAAGATGGTAAATTTTATGTTATGGATATTTTGCTGCAATAAAAGAAGCTGGTTAAACACACATTTTCAGGACAAACTATTTTCACAATTACCACAAACTATGAACTTTATAACCCGAAGTCTCTTAAGGATCCCATTAAGTCACCATTCTTTGCAGGCCTCAGATGTTTGAAAAGCACCCACAGATCATAACAATAAGAGCAAAATGGGGTTTGCTTATACAGGACTCAATCCGTCACGTGTGGGGCCCTACTACAAAGTGAACACACGGAGTCCTTGTTCAAAATGCAGGAGAAATGTGCCATTAAGGGTACTAAGATATAAAGTGCTTTTCATGCTTCTGCAATCTCTCTCTCCAGCTGTCATGGTGCTTTTTATCTGCCATTTCGAGCCTCTCCCCGTTACAGGCCTGAGGAGGCTACAGTGGGTGAGGGCCGACTCTCACGGGGACCTGGGGCACCACCCCTCAACTCGTCTCACATATGTTCTACCAGCTGCCCAGTGCTGACCAATGTGTCATGTCCCAGCCGGGGACAAGTTCAGCCAGGCACCTCCCTGTCCCACAGGTCCCCTGCACCAACCCACAGCTGTTGGGCAACCCCCAGGGGTCACATGCCTCTGTGCCAAGACTCTGGGTGTCTGGACTGGGAATGGGCAAGAGGTTTGTTCCCATCCAGTGCCCCATCAAATGCCCTGGGGCACTGCCAGCCCAGGGTGGGGACAGAGGCCACCGTGCCTCACCCTGCACTTGTGCCTGACCACAACCCTGCCCATGACTATGCCCAGGCCCACATCCAGGAGAGGAGCAGCAGCAACCACTGAGTGGGAGCAGGGATGGGAAGGCGAGGTGGGCCTGGGCCTCAAGGGCGTGGGGAGCTGGCAGCTGAGAACAGCTATTTCCGACACAGACTCACATTTGACATGGAACAAAAAATCCTCCAGGCAACTCAGAGCGGAGAAACGGGGTCCTCTCCCCAGCAGCTGCCAGGGAGTGGATGCATGCATCTCGGGAGCCTAGAAAGAACCCAGGCAGGCAGGCACATGGAGGAAGGAAGACCCCCCAGATGGCCTCAGACTTCATAGAGTGACATGCCCGAAGTGACAGAGGAATCACTGGGTTGAGAGGAGAAAACTAGGGAGCAACTCCATCAAGCAGTTTGCCAACCGGCAGTCTGGGGATGCGGAGAAAGAAAAGTAAATTGAATTATTGAAATCTAAAGCGTTGTAAAGGCACATTCCCGAATTTTATGGATTTGAGCAGCTATGAAATTTAAATAAGGAACATCGGTGATGCCCCTTAATCAACCTGGGCTAAACAAGGAGACAAAGAAACAAAGAATAAAAATGACAGCAAAAAATTAACCGGGCAAATGGCTAGAAAAAAGAGCTCAGCTGTCAGTGGCTGAGAAGGCTTCCAAATGTCGAGCTCTCACTCCTTTGGGGTTTGTCCCAGGAGGGACGTGTCCTGGGAAGGCACATCTCTTGCAGGATTTGGGGCTCCGGCCTTGGCCACAGCCCTGCTTTCTCTGGCACGTCCACTCCCGGAAAGCACAGCCGTGGCCACCCAGGGCTCACATGGCCATATGGCGACGGCTGTGCTGTCCCTGTCAGGTGCCGGGTAGGGAAGGTGAGTCAAGAGGAGAAGACTGTTCCCGAAATGTATCTGAGCCCACAAACTCACAATGCACTTCAACGTCTAGGGCGAATAACTCTGTCACCTGAAACCCAATAAAATGAGCGCATTCTCTGCTGTTGTGCGTAAAAACTGTGCCTGGAAGACATCTGTGCTATCATCTTCGTGGGGAATTATAATACACATAAAATTGTTTATAGAAGTCTTTCCTCTTTGAATAAAATGTTCGAAGTGAACTAAAGATGGGTACAAAGAAAGAAGGCTGTGTTTTAAAACGCCTTCTTCCCTTTACCACCACAATCAGCCCCCGTCTCTCTGCATCTTTATAGCTTGTGTCTCAGGCAGTGCCTTTTCCGCGGGAGCGATTAGCTTCCCTACGCAGCTGACAGCATCCGCTGCCTGGCTGCACTTCTAATGCAGGGAAGCCCAGACTGCTCATGGAAAGTGAGGCCTTATGTTTTTTCCTTATTTGAATTTGTAAAATTGTGATGAAAGGAACATCACATAAAATGGACCGTATAACCAGTTTTAAGTGTCCGGTTCAGGGGCATTAAATACAGGGGGCGCCTGGGTGGCTCAGTCGGTTTAAGCATTCGACTTTGGCTCAGGTCATGATCTCACGGCTCAGCTCACAAGTTCGAGCCCTGATTCAGGCTCTGTGCTGACAGCTCAGAGCCTGGAGCCTGCTTCAGATTCTGGGTCTCCCTCTCTTTTTGCCCTTCCCCTGCTCACACTCTGTCTCTCTCTCTCTCAAAAATTAATAAACATTTTAAAAATTAAAAAAATATATATTCACACAGTCATGCAACCACCCCCACCATCCATCTCCAAAACTTTTTCATCTTCCCAGACTGAAAGTCTGTTCCCCATTAAACATGAATCCCACACTCCCTCCCCTTGCTCCCTCCCCCCGCACCCCCCCCCCCCAGGGCCTTCCTGAGCTTCAAGACCATTAGCCTACAGTCAGTGACCCAGGTTCCAAGTGTCTGGCGTCATGAAGCCAACGCGTCTGCAGGCGATGAACTCACCCACGCAGGTTTGGCAGCTGTGATGGCACTCCCCACATTTGATCAGCTCGGAATCAAAGTAGGTGCCCGGCTCACAGTCTGGAATGCAGCTGCCTCGTGCAAAGCTGTTGGAAAAAAAAAAAAAAAGCCATGTTTTCATATCTCTTTCAAAATTCTAATCAAATTATGATTTGCCCCTGGGGTGCCTGGGTGGCTCAGTCAGTTGAGCGTCCTTTGGTTCAGGTCATGATCTCACAGTTTGTGGGTTCGAGCCCCTCATCGGGCTCTGTGCTGACAGCTCAGAGCTTGGAGCCTGCTTTGGACTCTGTGTCTCCTTCTCTCTGCCCCTCCCCTGCTTACGCTCCCTCTCTATCTCTCAAAAATAAACATAAAAAAAATTTTTTTTAATTATGATTTGCCCTTAATCGCCTTTCATGAAAGGCAAAGGAAGTTGCTCTTTGTGTCACTTGAGGTTCCAAGCTAATGAAAGCAGGAAAAGGAGTCCTGCGGCCAGCTGGAGGGCCCCAGGAAGGGGTGCCCTGGCCCTGGGAGCAAAGCCTCTGTGCCCAGGTGGCCAGCAGCCCCAGGCTTCATCCTCAGATCCCTGTGGACTTGGTCCTGGTGCAGGAGGCCAAGTTCTCAGGCTCTCTTGGGCTGTGATGACTTCTTTTCATTGACATTAATCAAACTCGAAACCAAACCTCAAGAGGAGAAATGGAGCACGTGTAGGTTACCCCTGGTGGCAGGCTGGCTGGCCCAAGCCTTCGGCAAAGTGTTAGCATTTATGATGTGTGAGCTGGGGTGGCAGTGGCAGGACAGATCCCAAAAGCTGGACCCACTGCTGCCTCTGCCTTGCTTGAAACCTTCGGTGCTTCACAATGACCTTGAAATAAAATTCACTCCTGGAGCCTCACATGTCCTGCCTGACGTGGTTCCTGCCTTCCTGTCTCACCTGGTGGGCGCCTGCCCTCACCTCTCTTGCCCATGCAGCCGAGTGTGTGGATTCTAGAGTGGTCTCTGGGGCTGGACTGCCCACTCCAGGATCCTGCCTCTGGCACTTCCTAGCTGTGCAACCGTGACCCCAGGCCAGCCAGCTAACCTCTCTGCACCTGTCTCCTTTCCTGTCCGCTGGGACAATCATGGCTCCCGCATTGTAAGGTTGTTTTGAGGACTCAGTGAGCAAATACTAGTGAATCACTTCAATGGTATCTGGCATACAGGGGTGTGTCTGCTACGGTGATTGCTTCCGCGTGCAAGATTACAGCGTTGGAGGCACATGTTGTAAGCTGTCTGCCACTAGACACACGGAAAGTGTGTCTGCAAGATCCAGAGAATCCTGCGTTTAGTGGGGAGAGGGTGGTGGGTCCGAAAGCTTCTTCTCATCGATGGTGGCTGCCCGCCCAGGGCTCCTCCTCATCATGGCTCCGGGGCCACCGAGACTGGCAGTTAAATCAAGTCTTCGATAACTGATGTTCCCCCTCGAACCCTTCCTGCGTTTATCCCCCTAAAGAGATGGATGGCTGCGTGTCAGCGGCTCGGCTGCTCTCACTGCTTTAACGTGACAGCGATGATTTGAAGCCACAGCTTAAAAGGATATTGGGCAATAAAAGGAAGCTTTCTGTGGATTATGGCTGACGATGTTTTCCGAGTTTCTGTGTCTCTCTGAATGCTGGTCGTGGCTGGAACCGCTGCGTCTGGCTGTGTGGCTTCTGCCTGACAGGCATTTTCTGTCTGTGACACTATTCCTGACCTGAGCAGCTGACCTCCTTTCTCCCACTGGACCCACACGACACAGAAACCAGCTCCCTGGGACTCACCGGTGCTTCCGGGGTGGGAAACAGGCTACAGTGAGTTGGAACCACAGAGCCTCCCCCTGCTCCCAACACCTGCAGTCACCAGCCTGGGGTTTGGGAGCCCAGGTGAAAGGTGCCATCACAGCTGCCCGTCCCAGGCCACCTGCTGTGGCCATCAGCTCAATGCCTCCTTTCCCCTTGGGGACCTACTTCCTTGACCACATCATCCTTTAACTGTTGATCCTGCCTTGTCCACCTAATGGGTTTTAATGACCGCAGGCGTGATGTGTGACTCTGATGGGTCCTGCTTCCTTTTCTTTTCCCAGACTCCTGGGTGCTTGGGCGGTGGGCCCTCTTCTCTCCTGATCTTCTTCTCTCTGAGCTGGCAGAGAAGGGCGGGCTCAGGGGAACCTTATGAAAGCAGCGACATCACGCTCCCTGGGGAAACAGTTTCTCTCCCCAGTGAGTAAATGGGAGCAGTAATATCACGGTCACAGATTGCTGTGAGGATTTAAATGAGGCAATATTGGTGAAAACACCTGGAACAACGCTTGTTAAAGGTTTTCATCACAACCTACTCCAAAGGCAATCCACCTCTACTGGTGAATTCCAGCCCTGGCTGGAACTGGGTGGAAGGGAGGCTGGGGTGGGGTAGGGGGGCTGCAGACCCTCTGGTACCTCACCATGCACGGGCCGTTCTCACCTGGACCAGCAGCATCTCATCATTTGGGAGCCTGCCCAGAGCTGCTGGACCAGGGTCTGCATTTTTAAAAAAATGCTTTTATTTAGTTGTGAGAGAGAGGGTTGGGGAGGAGGGGCAGAGAGGGAGACAGAATCCCAAGCGGGCTCTGAGCTGTTTGTTGGCGAAGAGTCCAATGCAGGGCTCGGTGTCACAAACTGTGAGATCACGACTTGAGCTGAAATCAAGGGTGGGATGCTTAACTGGTTGAGCCACCCAGGAACCCCCAGGATCTGCATTTTAACAAGAATCCTGGGAATTTCCTTGCTCACACTGCAGCGGGGTTGCGGGGGGGGGGGGGAGCGCTGCTCTCACTGACCCTTCCATTTCTTCCTTAACATGTAGACCCTGGCTCTAGTCCCTAGACTATGGCAACGTTCAGAGAAGGTAGTTTCGAATAGAACGTTTCCTAAGCTCTAAACGGTAACTTAGAGGAACAGGTAATATATATTTGCTTTTGCATTAAATGCAATTTAGTTGCAATAAATGGGCTACACAAACATTCCCAAGTATTCTAATAAAAATCCTTAACCCAGTAAAAGGTTTTTAAAGCAGATGTGTACTGAGCTTGGTGGGACAGGGAACACCAGGAATCTAAAGAGCATTCCCAGGCAGCAAGCTCCCAGAGCTGGAAGGAGGTATCTGAGCTGGAAAAGAAGAGAGAGAAGGCAGAGGATGGAGAGGAGGGAGGCTGGGCTTCCCAATGCCCCACCTCCCCTCACGTGGACAGGAGGGACGCTGGGGGAGTAGGTGGTGTTACTGGTGCCTAAAAACGGGAGCTCTGTTAGAATCTCACCTTTCCAGCAGCCAGCCCTGCTTTTTACCGTAGCATCGATTCTTGTGTTTATCAGTTCCCCAGTGCAGCATAAAGGATAGAGATTTTGCCTTGCCTGTCTTCTAACTTTCTATTTTAAACATCAATCTCCAAGTGGAATTCTGATTTCTACAGACTCAGAATCTTCACCCTGAAAGGCTTTGGGCCTCTGCTTTTCGGAAAAAGTTGCCCAAACTTGGTAAACCAAGAAAACGAAAAACAGCGTAAACCCTTTGCCGTTCTTCAGGTTTGAAGGGAGGGTTTTACCTGAATCCTTCTTTACAGACAGTACATTTCTCTGGTTCATCAACACACTTCCTACAGCTTGGGTGGCATTTAAGGCAATTTTTCTGACCTGGAGAAAAATGAGGAGAAGAGAAGGAGAAAAATAGATGTGAATCGAATCCGGGCAAAGAGGACTCTGGCATTTCAAAGCAGGGTTGCTGGCATAGCTCGTAACCGGTGTCAGCTTCCAGGAGGGATGATGAAGTGATAAAATAGCCAGGGCAGGCCCAGGTGTGGGATCAGAGGCCTCTCACCTCTCCTTTCTGGAGTAAAGTCCTTACACCATTTCGAGGCTTTGGAGTGGGCCCTTGGCAGAGGAGACATCGTCTGCTTCTGTTTATTTCAACAAGGACTAGAGCCAGTTCCTGGCTGACCAAGCTTGAGATTAATCAGGTGCCAGTCTTTATATATATATATATATATATATATATACACACACATACATATACATATATACATATATATGTCTATACGTATATACATATATATATGTACGTATAGACATATATATATGTCTATATATATATATAAGAAAGTGACAGGATGGAGCCTGAAGAGGCCTGGGAGCCCTGCTGGTGCCTTCACAGGGGACTTTATTGAAACTTGGCAGTTACGTACACCAAGACATAAATCTATGATGCCCATCCCACCTCCTGGGGAAACGCTGGGTCTCCATGACTCCCATGTGCTTTTCCCTAAGTTATTATCCGGTCTTTCCCTCTGGCATCTCATCAACGCCACCTGGCGTTGTGCCTGGAAACTAAGGGCTGCTTGCTGCCCTCTGTGCCTCCTCCTCAGGGCCCTGCACGTGGTATTACACACTCACTCAGACACACACACGCACGCACGCACGCGTGCACGCGTAGCAGCAGCAGGTGTTCAGGGGAGACGCTGGGTCAGTAAGGGTGGCTGATTCTTGTCTTGGAAGCAGGGTGTGGATGAAGGAAACTCCACCCTGAAAGCAGGTCTGGCTGGCAGCCCAAGGGCAGGTGTTTGTAAAGGCTGTGAAACACATCTTGCAAGACTATTTGTTTTTCCTCTAAAGAGATTCTGGTTATTCGATGGCTTTATTTGTCTTTAAAGATTTCCTGGCTCCTTCTCCATAGGAGGAACACTAATGCCATCACAGGCTGGAACAATGAACCCTTCTGCCTGGCAAGGGCCTCTGTGGGCAGGCTTCCACCTGCAAATTGCCAATGTCAAAACAGTAGCTTCTTTGAACCTGAGGACCATCCTCCATCAATTTAACCCAGACCCTGTCTTTTGTCTCTTCTGGGGCAAGGTGAGTTGGTGACACACTGGCATGGGTCACGAGCCCCAGATCCCCCCCACCCATCTGCAAGACCAGGAGAGCACCCCCACTCACTGCTGAGTTCAAGTTCCACCTGTGCCATTACTAGCTGTGAGCATTTTGCCACCTCTCAGCTTTGTTTCCCCATCCTCAAGACCAGGAGAGCACCCCCACCTCCTAGGGGTGTGGTCACTACCTGTAAAATGGGCCACCAAGATTAACCTGTTTCTTCTGGGCCCAATTAACACTGGCCAGTAGGCTCCTCTGGGTTTTTGGAGGACTGAAAACCTTCTGCCCAAACTTGAATCCTGATTTCAGCTCAGCAGTTCTTCCGAGGAGGGGCTTTCCCCCAATTTTGACTACCCAGTCCATAAGCTGGTGCTGGATTCCCTGGGAAAATTCTCCCGGGAGAAGGGACCCCAGCCCTTAACCGGGGGTGGGGGGAGGGGGGAGGGGGGAGGGACTGACTCATCACTTCTATGCACACAGACATGCACTTACTTTCATCGGCATAAAATCCGGCAGGACAGAATGTCACACAGGTGTTCATCTCCTGATGGTGATAGAACCCACGGCGGCAGGACAGGCACTGGGTTGGGCTCCTGCCCGAGCAGGTCTCACACCCCTTGTAGCACCGGCGACAGCGTCTCGCCGCTGTGTCCCCAAAGTAGCCTGGAGGGCACGTGTTCACGCATTTCCTGTGGGAGCAGAAGCCACAGAGGGCCTTTGCAACTCAGCCCCGCATGGCCCTTGGAGCCTGCAGCACCGCCAGGTCCTGCTGAGGCAGGATAGCTAGCTGGGGAGCAAATCCCAGCCACCCCTCTGCACCCCCAGCTTAGCAAAACTCTCAGGGAGCCAAGGCCTGGGGGTGAAGGTTAAACCATTAATGCCCATCATCCTGGTGAACACAGCTGAGAGATTCCTAAGTACCCAGGAGAGGATCCAGGACTTGGACAAGAACCCAGGAATCCTTTGTTTCAAAGTCTCAGTGGCACCTGGATGATGGTATTTGACTTTTGGAATTTTGAGCTCTGCCAGAAGGTCACCGATGGTGCCCTTTGAGAGCTAGACTCACTGGACAGTGCGTAAAGGCACCAGGCTGGCTGCCTGTGTACTGTGCAGGGCACATGTGGCTGTGTCTGGGAGCTCAAGCACACCAGGAGAGACATGCCCGCAGCCCTGCATGGCTGCACCATTGCTGGGGCCCCTGGTGGCCGCATGTCCCACCTTGTGTGGTTGCACCACTGACTGGACACCTGGGGCTGGGAGCTCTCCAGGCGCGGCCCACAGGGCTGACTTTCAGAACAGTGCTGGCCTCTAACATGGCATTTGTCTATAGTTCCCAAGTGGTCGGTCTTGGGATGCTCAGTCTGACCCATCTTTGTTTAACAAAATGGGTAGAAAACAGTTTATAAGCACAGATACCACAATGCCACAGCTTCTGATTTCATGAATTACTTTGTGATGAGGACCAGAAGTTACTAATACGTACAAAATTCCAAAGCAGTAAACCTCAATGTGATTTCCTTTTTGGGGTTTTACATTGATTCATAAGTAGGGTACTAGGCTGCGGGGGGCTGAGACAGCTTGAATCGGGTCACCTTAGCGGTATGCCGAGGAACTCCAGGACATGTGATCAGAAGTCCCAGCCCATTACCTGCTGGTCTTGGCACTCCCCAGGCTGAAGTGGACACAGTTCAAGCACTGGTCTGCATTGGGGCCATCACAGCCTTTGTCACCACACTCCGGATGGCACACACCTTAAAGACACAAGCATTTCCTTTCACCCAGAGAGATGCTTTGTCAATCAAATGCAGTCCCCTCAGACCCTGAGTCAGGTTGTCACAGCCTAGGCAGGTCGGGATTAGCTTCCCTAGAGAGTGGTGGATCTGCTGGGGCTGGATGGCAGGACCTCAGCTGGACAGAGTGCCCACCCCCATGGCAATCTGGCTATGGGTGAGAGCTGAGCCTAGCTCTCAAATGGGGCAGCCTGAGAAGGAAAACAGCCAGCGGTAGGTGGGGACCCAGACCCACAAAAAGACGAGCACTGTGAGATACCAGGAGAGAGGCTGGTGGTGCCTTCTTCGGGGCATTCCTCTGCAACAGGGTCATGATGCTGGCACCAGCCATCTCTCTAGATTTCTGACGTGAAGGACAAAGCAAGGCAATATGGGGCATCAAAGGCATCAGGGAAACTGCTGCCAAGCAGTGAAGATCATGGAAAGGATGGGAGAGACGATTCACTACATGCACTGGTGGGAATAGGATAGATCTGCAAGCCCAGGACCGCTGTATGGTGCTGTCCTGGGGCGGGGCTGAGCTGGGCTGGGCTGTTCCTGGGTGGGGCTGAGCTGGGTGGGGCTGCCCCTGGGTGGGCCTGGTTTGGGCTGGGCCTTTCTCTGCAAACCTTTCTGCTTCCCTCCCTCTCCTCCAAGTCCCCTGCCATCCCCAAATTCTGACTCTGGGGGCCTGTGTGTTGTTAGAAAAGTGTCGGAGAGAAATGTATGGAGCTCAGTGGACTCTAGCAAGCCTCACTCTTGCAGGTGGTCTGCCCTGCAGGTGGGCCACACAGATGAGCCCAGTTAGAAATGTCTAGTGCCCTCAGGCCGGGGTGGGGCAGGTCCACAGATGTCCCCTTCACCTGGCCTGAAGGACGTGACCACATCATGCTGAAGACCAGCACTATGGTGGGACCGCCTGCCCGCCTCGCCCCTCACCCTCCTACTCTGGGCAATGGTTCCAGAAAACTGCCCCATGTGGGGAGGTGCCCGGTGGGGTATTACAAAGGCTTTGGAGTCTTTAGAAGAAAAAAGCCTTCTGTAAGGTTTGAGTTGTTGGAAAGGGTGGGGAGTGAGTTCAGAAGCAAAGAAGAGGTGATTTGCTGGCCACCAGCATTTCATGGGGATGCAGGCACAGACAAAAGTCCCCATTCTCTGTTGCCCACAATGGGTCTTTGCTGAGGTACACAAAGCCCTCTTCATTCGTCCTTAAAGGGCCTGCGGACCTTCCTAGTGTTAGACTCGGTTTATTTTGCTTCCCTCCCTGAAGGTTTACTGTTGTTGATATTTCCAAAGTTTTCATTGTGGGTCCCACTGTGAACCCCTTTCAAAGCTGAGCTTGTCCCTGGGAATGCACTGGTCTGGGCTGGGGAGGGCTCTGCTGCGGGTAGAGTTCTAGTGCACAGCCTGACATGCACAAAGCTTATCATGGAGGCTACCCTCACCCCGCCCCCTTCCCCAGCTCCAGACTGTCAGGCTATTTTGCAGTCAGTTCTCATTTGATTTGATTCTTCTCCACCTCATTCCGGGCCATTTCCAGATTTCCAAGCAAATCCTTGCTTCCTGGCACATTGTTTTTCAATTACCCACTGTGCAGTAGACACCTATGAGTTTGGCCACTGGGCTCTGACCTTCCACCCAGCCTGTCCCGTGGGGGCCTCAGGATACACCACCATGAGGACCATCTGCCTTCTGTAGTGGTTTCTCCCCAAGGCCAATGGAGGCAGGAGGTCTGTCTTACTTGATAAAGTAAACAGTTTCTTCAATCTTAAGGAGGTTTGGGGGGGACAGGGAAGAGACAGACCAATTTCCCTACTCTCTCCCAGCACGGGAGACAGAAGCTTCAAGAGGCTGGATCTAGAATAGGGTGTTTATTGCTATATTCCCAGCACCTAGAAAGGTGTCTGGCATAGGGCAGGTGCCAACTAAATATTTGCTGAGAAGCTGAAGGGTGAGAGAATGGATGAAAGAAATATGGGTGGAAATTGGGAAAGTGCAGGTAACCTCACCATCCACAAACAGAACAGTCTAGGATGTACCAAGAGAGGGATAGCCTTGGGAGAAGGCCTGGTTCATGGCATGTGGACTTCACCTTCCTCCTCCCTCCTGGGGCCTCTCTGTGGTGGAGAGGTTAGTTAATAACCCCAAGGGAGCCCCACGCAAGGCTGGGGTCCACCTAACAGTAACAGCAAAACCCCATCAGGGCATCTGGCTAACCAGCCGTGTCCAGCCCCAGTGAAGAGCGTGGTAAGATATTGTCCAAGGCAGGACGCTTAGATGAGCGTCTGTAAGCACCTCTCCTACAGCTGTCTACTTGAGTTGTCTCCAAAAGCCCAATGTCAAAATTCGCCTCTCGATGAATTGTTCTTGGATTAAATCTACCTGGTTGGTAGATTTACCACTTATCCTGCTTACTCTATTACTCCTAAGATTGTGTGTGTGTGTGTGTGTGTGTGTGTGTGTGTGTTTTCTGGTACAGCTGTAACACATTCTCTGGGTAAGCATATGTTATTTTTGTTGCCATTTGTATTTGTTTTTCCTCTTTCCTCAATTAGCATGAAAATTCTTCAAAGACCCACAGCCATCCTGTGTCATTTCCCAAGGTTCCAGATACAAGGGGGAGTGTAATTCATGCGCTGACAGTCTGCCAACTCCCACCTACTGGGTGTTAGAATGACACAGGCTTATTTGAAATCTCTACCTTAAATCTTTTGTGGAGAAAATCCAGGATTAAAAAAACAACCCACAAACAGGGGCACCTGGGTGGCTCAGTTGGGTAAGCATCTGCAGAGCCTGCTTGGTATTCTCTCTCCCCCCCCACCCCCGCCCCTGCCTCTCCCCTGCTAGTATGCGTGCAAGTGCTCGCTCTCTCTCTCTCTCTTCCTCTCTCTCTCTCTCTCAAAATAAATAAATTAACTTAAAAAAAAAAAAACCCACAAACAAATGTTAGAAAGCAACTTGGGAATTCTCAATGGCCTTTCTCATAAGACGCTTAGACCAGTTTCTGAAGACGCTTAGATACTTAGGAGGACTGCCTAAGTATCACGATCTTTCCCCTGCCGTTCATGCTGTCCAGGAAGAGTGTGCTGGCATGTCACTGGCACACCAGCAGACATGAAGTGGAGTGGCAGGGACAAAGGTGGCTTACTGCAGACGAGAGGTACGGAAGAGAATAACAGACCACTTTCACTGCAGGTCTGGTCTCTTCCCTGATGGCTCTATTCTGCTGGGTGAGTGCTAATGTGCCCAAAGTCCATGACCTGACACTGTCCTGCACTGGACATGCCACGTGTCCTGCGAATCAATTCCCCTGTGCCTGTTGAGCTGTCCTGGAATGTATCCAGGCAAAGGCTGCATGGGCTCTTGGCTTCCCTCAGTCCCGTGGGGCTGACCACACTGTCCCGCACTGACCTTAGCTTCCCTTCATCCTCATGACATTCTGTCCTTCCCTGGAGGCCACTCTCTCATAGCAGCCTGAGCACCACGCTATGTCCTACCATCATCATCACACTACTTGGAATCACCCAGGACAGCCACTGAGCATCCCAGACCTGCTGAATCCACCTCTGAGGTGGGGCCCAGCCCTGGGCCTGCTCTTCAACCAAGCATCCTAGGTGGGTCACTGGGGCAGGCTTGCTCTCTGCCATGTCTGGTGCTTGCTCTCCAGGGACCTCCCGCTGCTCCTCAGCCACCAGGTGGCGCTGTCCCAGCAGGTAGGCCATCCACCCCAGCTTTCCCTGGTACCTCACCCAGCCCATGTGGCTACTGCCCCCCACTTCCTGCTGGACTCACCAGCCCCCCGATCTCTAAGCCCTCCTCTCTAAGTTGGATTTCCACACACTCTTTTACTTTGGGGACCCCAGACTCCACCACTACCTTGGATGCAGTGCTGTCCTGTGCCCCCTGCTGCTGGCCCCTGGGACCACTGTTCCATCAGACCTCTCTACCCCTTCCTGACGCGGTAACTGCTCTCTGGCACAGAGGGCCCAGGTGGAGTACCACCAGGCTGCACTCATCACCCCTGTGCACCTCTGCCCATGCCAGTTCTCCAAATTCTTAAGAACCTTCTTCCTAGTATAACCACCCCGGAAAATCCCTGCTTCAACCTGCTGCACCTCTGTGCTAAAACTGCAGAAAGCTGATAATAATCATGGGCCTACCTCAGAATCACCCTTCCCTCCACCCTGTCTCTTTCCCTGAGTTTCTGCCCTGAGGCTTATCTGTGACTGAGCTTCTGGAAGAGGCATGGACAAGCCCTTGAAAGTGGAATCTTTTTTATTTTTTATATATTAAAAAAGATCTTTTTTAAGTTTATTTATTTGAGACAGGCAGAGACAACATGAGTGGGGGAGGGGTAGAGAAAGAGGGAGAGACAGAGAGAATCCCAAGCAGACTCTGCACTGTGAGCACACAGCCCGATGAGGGGCTTGAAATCATGAAATTGTGAGATCATGATCTAAGCTGAAGCTGAGAGTCAGACACTTAACCCACTGAGCCACCCAGGCGCCCCTTGACTATGGAATCTAACATGGCTGCTTCCTCCTCCCCTGCTCCTCCTCCTCCTTCTTCCCTTCTCTCCCATTGCCCTCCACATCACCCCACTCTTGCTCTCTCCCCATCTATGGCTCTACCTGCTGTTACTGGCCTGCCCATCCCACTTACCCCAAGATTGTAGGGACCTTCCCCGAGAGTCAGGAACACTTTCCATTCCCACAGAGACATCCTCTATCCATCTAGGCCATACTTGGGAAAGACTAAGTGACTGGGGCTACAGGGCAGTCATATTGTGAGATTCCAGGACAGTGTAAGGGTAGAGTCAGTAGCAGATTTTAAGGGAAAAAAAATCAGTCCTTTATTAATAATTACTGAATCTTGCCACCATTTATAAATCGCAGGGGGAAACAGAGCAGATTAATCCATACATAATTCAATGCTCCATTTTAAAGGAATGGTAGAAGAAATTTAAAATGGAATCAACCGTAATTTATGCTTGATATGTATCAGTGGAATTCTCCATTTTGTTACTTTTCTTTTTTCAGAAGCTATTAGATAATTCAAAACATCAATATCCTTAGATATCACCCATCATTTATCAAACAGCTGTAATATTTAGCTAAGCAAAATATGCCCAACCAGAAACACTCAGCTTCTCACAAATCACTGTGGGTTGGTGCAGAGGGAAAGGAACAGCTTTCTACCTAATGTGCTAATCATGACTGCACCCAGCCCAGAGGCTAGATATGCCGAAAGCCCTCTCCAGGCTGCTGCCTCCATGCGGGCGCTGGAGGTCCAGAGCCAGGGGCACCTCCCACCTCCCAGCAATGGTATGGCTGGAGAAGAAGCATTTGCATGAGGCATCTTTACTTTCTGTGAGATTTTTTTTTTTGTTTAAGTAGGCTCCACACCTAGCATGGAGCCCAATGCATGGCTTGAACTCATGACCCTGAGATCAAGACCTGAGCTAAGATCAAGAGTCGGATGCTCAACTGACTGAGCCACCCAGGTGCCTCTCCTGTGAGATTCTTAAGTCCCTTCCAGTGGCATCAGTTATCTACTGACATTCGGAGCTAAGACTCTCTCCTGGAGTCTGCATCCCAGCTCTCAAGGCCAGTCAAGACCAGCATTGCAAGTTCCTCTCCTGGCTATCTGGCTATGCTCATTCAACTCAACCTTTCTGGGCCCATTTCGACCCTCGTCCTTCCCACATTCTGGCCATAGGGACAGAAAGTGGATGGATTTGAGAGGGTCAGGAGGTTGAGGCATGAGACGAGGGACTCTGAAATAAGTGGGTGCCCCAGGAGGGGGCTCATTAACCAGGAGGCAAGTCCCAGTTCTGGTTGGGCATATAGAACCTTCTGTTTCCCAGCCTTGTAAGGTTGGAGAATACTTACTGGTTCGAAGCATACTTACTGGTCTGTAAGATATTAGGAGAGCCGTGGGTGGAAGGAGCTGTGTGGGTGTAAATTGCCATCATTATTACAACTTCCAGGAAGGGAGGAAGACCTACCATCACAATCCCCGCCTTTGCCAGGTATAGCCCCACGTTTTAAGAGCCAACAGTGGAAAACCAAAACTCGCTGAGGTTTGCCATCTCCCTCGGCTTCGGGTTCATTACCTGTGTAGTCTTCTTCATCCTCAGGAACCTCGGCCTGGGGTGGTGACAGAGCGGCCTTGGGTGGCTCCAGCTCCGGGGTCGAAAGCTCCAGCATCCGAGAGCGAGACTGATGGGAAATGAAAGTGTTGTATGGGTGCTCCGCCGTGCCATACAAGATGAGGCTCCATTCTTTCAATTTCCCTGGAAGACACCAAGCCCAGAGTTACCGGACAGCCATGAAACCTCCCTCAGAAAGTCCTTGAGGCGCCTGGCCCAAGGCTGCCATCACTCACAGAAGAGCCAGGCGCAGGGCTCCGCCTGGGGGGCTCTTCATCCACCATCTAGTCACCGGAGAACCAAGGACGTGCCGACTGCCCAGGCCATGTTCTCTGTCCCCCAGTCTCACCATGGCTCTGTTGATTGGCTTCCTTGCCCTCTGGACTATCCAGTGGGTGGACCTGGGGCCTGGCCCTGAGCCTTGTCCCATTTCCTTCCAAATGTGAAAGCTGGATTCCATATACCGAGGAGTCCTGCAATTTGGATCCTTGACCCTGGATCACACGAAGATTGGTCTTGGGATCCTTCCTATGTAGCCCGCCAAGGTGGGTGGGAAGTGTGGTAGGGTGGGAATAGCAGTGCAAACCCAAATGTCCCCAGATGCTGGGTGTAGAGAGGATGTCCTCAAAAACGGCAGGATGGGGGCACCTGGGTGGTTCAGTCAGTTGGGCATCTAACCCTTGATTTCGGCTTGGGTCACGATCTCTCAGTTCGTAAGTTCAACCCCCACTTCAGGCTCTGTGCTGGCAGTGTGGAGCCTGCTTGGGATTCTCTCTCTCTGCCTCTCCCCTGCTCATGCTTGCACACTTTCTCTCTCTTCTCTTTCTCAAAATAAATAAACTTAAAAAAAAAAAGCCGGGATGAATGGCACAGAGGCTGGATTGTGCATGGGGAAGTGAGAAGCTTGGGGAGGAGGGGTAAGGGCAGTGTGCCCAGCCATGAGTGAACAGGGATGGGGACCCCACCGTCTACTTCCATGTGGGAATGATGGCCCATGCTGCTAGGTCTTCCCAGGGGTACAGAGAAGTGGAAATCTGGCCTGCAATTTGTAGGTGAAATCCCTGATCTTATAAAACACAGTAGAAGCCAAGTTAGATATGCCTGGGGCTGGCCCAGCTACACGCACCATGGGTCTGAGCTTCCCTTCCTAACTATGTGTTCCCAGCATTCAGGGAGGTGAGACCATATTGAGGAGGTCATTGCTGTTATTCTTGTGCAAATGAGAGGCTGAGGTCCAATGTGGCCAGCAGGGGACACACTGCTCATGCTGAAGGACTCACTGCCTCTCCACCCCAGCAACCATGCAGCTGTGAGCCACCTCAATGAACCCTCATGACAGGCCACGGTGACCCAAGCTAGGGACAGTGTCTTTGCCAGCTTTGCATCTGTGTCAGCTGGGAAAAATCTCTGGCTTCCTCTTCATTTTCTATCATTGGGTTTCTTGGCAATCGGAATGCTTTAGGTGACGGGAATTATTGCTCTGATTAGTCCCTAAGTGATTTGTGTTTTTATTGTCGCTTCTGTTCACACTATTTCACTTCTTTCTTCTGAATGGCAGGCCATCTGTCTTTAGATATCTGTCTACACACTATTTTTGCCACATGGTCAGCTCTGCCGGTATAACTTTATCTTTTATTCCAGTTCCAGGAATCCCTTGGACTCCCTAAATTCTACAACACGGGCTCCTGCTTGTCCACATACCCCAGAAGCCTGTGGGCTAAAACCCATACTGTCCTAGGAGGACAGAGGCAGGACTGGCCTGCAAATACCAGGCCACACTTAAAACTTACTGTGTTGTACCCCCCTTTTTTTTTAAATTTTTTAATGTTTAATTATTTTAGAGAGAGAGACAGAGTGCAAGCAGGGGAGGGGCAGAGAGAGAGCGGAAACACAGAATCTGAAGCAGGCTCCAGGCTCTGAGGTGTCCACACAGAGCCCGACACGGGGCTCAACCCCATCAATGGTGAGATCATGACCTGAGCAGACTTAATGGACTGAGCCACCCAGGTGCCCCTTATTGTGCTCTTCTTAATGGTGTCTGATTTTGATTCAGTTACACAACGCAGCACAGAGCCACACTCTAGCCAACCAAGGTCCCAGGCCCCGAAAGCCTGCAGCCCTCAAGCTGTTCCAAGTCAGGCCCCACGTCACCTGGGCCTTTCCCGGACTGGCCAGGGCTAGAGGATGCAGGTCCTTGAATTTGCAAAAATATTCCTGAGCTATTTCCCAGTACATGGACTTCCAAAGGGCCTGGTTCTTTTAGACACTCCGTGACCATTTCCCTAACACCATGAGAAGCACTTCACCCGGGTGCAGGTGCAGAAAACACAGTCCCTGATTATGAACTGTCATCCGTTCTCAACTTCTGAAGACCAAATTAGAGCCAGATTTCAAAACCACAGAGGAGCCGGGCACGTTAACTGCAGGGTGAGGAACCGATTAAGGGGGAGCACGAGGACCACACGACAGGGAACAAGGCTCTGTAAGCTGTCATTTGAGTCAAGACCTGTTTCCGCCCTGTATCGTGTCTCCCAAAACACCCACGAAAGCCCTCACCACTAAAATTAGACTCGTATTTTCAGATATGGCTTTGGTAGGACAAACAAAAGAGGCTGCTCTGAGCTCAGGATCAGCAAGCACCCGGCGGAGGGAGGGGGAGCAGGAGGAATTCAAAGAAACCAAGACAGTAGATCCTCAAAGTTCTCAGCACAAGGAGAAAAATCATTTTTTTTCTCTGTGTGTGTGTGTGTGTGTGTGTATGAGACAATGGATATTGACCCACTTATTGTGGTAACTACATACAATCTAGGTAAGTCAGGTCATTATGCTATACATCATAAACTTTTTCTTCTTTTTTTAAAATAGTTTCTTTTCGGGAAGCCTGGGTGGCTCAGTCAGTTGAGTGACGAACTTCGGCTCAGGTCATGATCTCACGGTTTGTGAGTTCAAGCTCCGAGTTGGGCTCTGTGTTGACAGCTCGGAGCCTGGAGCCTGCTTCTGATTCTCTCTGCCCCTCCCCCATTCATGCTCTGTCTCTGTCTCAGAAGTAAATAAACATAAAAATTTTTTTTTAAATAGTTTCTTTTCTTTTTTTTTTAATGTTTATTCATTTTGTGGGGGAGGGGCAATGAGAGAGAGGGGGACAGAGTTTCCACAGAGGGCTCTGTGCTGACAGCAGAGAGCCGATGCTGGGCTTGAATTCATTGTGCAAGATCATGTCAGACCCTTAACCGAATGAGCCACCCAGGTACCCCTGTACATCATAAACTTCTACAATGCTGAGTGCCAGTCATATCTCAATAAAACTGAAAGGAAAAAAAATATTAAGAAACCAGCAGGAGGAGCTGCCTTGGGGTGGTAGGAGGGGAGGCTGCAGTTCAGGAATAGGAAAGAAACTTCATTTTTACTGTATTCCCTTAGGGACTGTTGGATTTTTGTTTTGTTTTGTTTTTAAGCCACAGCATTTGTTACCTTTCAGATATATAATTAAAAATTTGTTTTTTAATGTTTATTTATTTTTGAGAGAGAGAGACACACAGAATCCAAAGCAGGCTCCAGGCTCTGAGCTGGCAGCACAGAGCCTGATGTGGGGCTTGAATCTACAAACTGTGAGATCATGACCTGAGCCGAAGTTGGACACTTAACCGACTGAGACACGCAGGTGCCCCTCACATATAAAATTTGAGAAGAAATCTAAGTTTAATGAAGAAAAGGGGGGGGGTTGTATACTCAAAGAAAAAACATTAAAAAAACAGGATATTTGGGGCTTTGGGTTTATGTTTCTGAATAAGTAATAAATATGAATGAATATGAATAGCTAAAAATCCAAAAGTATAAAAGGGAATATGGTGGAAGTCTCCCTCTAGCCCTGTCCCCTGGCCACCATCTTTCTCATCACAAGCAACCCCATTACTTGTTTCTTATGTACCGTTCCAGAAGCATTTTATTCTTTTTATTCTTTACCAAGCAGATATGAGCATATATATTTTGTCCTGTCCCCTTTATCAACACACCTGCTACACCTTCTGCACCTTGCTTCTTCCATTAGCAAGGCATCTCGGTGACCTTCCCATCCCTGCAGCAGAGAGACATTGAATCATTTAACAGTCTCCTACTGGTGGGCATTTAGGTTGTTTCCAATTTGCAATTACGAACAGTGCTATAACCTTGGTCACATGAGGAGGGGCCCGGAGAGGTAGAAAGAGGTGTGTGTGGCCCGGTCCCCAGTGTCAGCTCCCTCCACGCTAACCATCCCCAGAGTTTGCCCTCGCTCTGGGGGAGATGAGACATGTGAATGTGGAAGAACCACAGAAAAGTAGAAGGAGAACATAGCTGGGGCTACCCCAGAGCAGAGACTGGGTCCACACTCAACAGAACTGCCATCCAGGGGCAGGACGATTGAAAAACGTTGGCCTGCTTTGGACAAAGCATTTAGCCAGAATGTATTATTTACTATTCAGGACACTCAGCATGCCTGTTCAAGTTTACTGGGACAAAAAACCAAGCAGTTCCATTAATTCCTTAATTTCCAGCAGGGAGGTCTTAAAAGACATCCAAATCCAAATTCTTTGGTTTTTCTTTCCATCAGCCTCCTGAGATTGTAAAGAAAGAACAACAAATCCACCTGCTTAGCTGCTTGGGGCCAGCACTGTCAGGACTCTGCCTCCAGATGTCACCAGCAAAGCCCAGGCAACAGTAATTGTGTCCCAGGCACACGATAATCCTGGCTAATGCCAATAAATGGCTTTATCATCATTCACTATCTTCAGTGCAGCATTTCCCCTTGATGAATTGAATTGGTAATGAACAAACAGGATTATTCCTATTATCCAAAGGAAGAACCAGAATTAAGGAAGACTATGGTTGAATTTGCCAATAGGAAAGTACCAGCAGTAATAAAGCTTTTCTTTGCCTCATATTTTGAGTGAAGCATTAAAAATCCTTGAGAGGGGAATTTACAATTGGAGACAAAGAGGGTAGAAGTGGGGGAAAGTTTTTGTTAGGCTAAGAACTCTGAGCTAATACTTTTGAATTCTTGGGTTTTCTTTGGGCATAAGAAGTTATTAACAATAAAGAATTTATTAATCCTCCCCCGCCCTTATATTGAAAACATGCAGGGAGAAATTCTTTAGTCAAAACATAGTAAAGAAAGAGAGGCCAAAAAAAAAAAAATTAAGAAAGAAATACATTTCAGTCTCCGCCCTCCCTCCAGCCCCAACCCAGTGGGAGTTTTTTCCACATAAGGGCCAGTGAACCTGACTTACAAAGTTTATGAAGTTTAATGAAGAGGTTTTGGTGGAAGGAATAAAAAAGGCTCACCTCCATCTGTTTATAAAAATATACAAAAACACTTTAAAGGGAGGATTTTATGGTATGTGGATTATAGTTCACTATATTTCAATAAAGCTATTATATGAAATACTGTATATATATATGTATACACACACACACACACATACACACGTGTGTATTATAGACAGAGAGAAACCCCAACATTTACTCAATAAATTTAACACATAATTAAAAATGCACTTTAAGTCCACATTATGGCAACTAAGAGGGAGGAGAATAAAGGGAATTTAGGAAACAACGTGGAAAGGACAAGGAAGAGCGTCCACACATGTGGGCCACCATGTGTGCGCATGTAGGCGCACACACACGCACACCTGTGCATGTTTCCCTCAGAGCCCAGTGCAAGACAGGGGGGATGAGAGAATCTTCCCTACAATCTTGTAGTCATAAAAAACATTAAAGATGGTATTTTCAGTACCCGGAAAAGGATCTAAGAATCCTAAGTGCTAGTGTTCATTTAGGTGAAGGTAGACCAAGTACAAATTCGGTAAAAGAACAATAGTGGTCCTGTACGGCAATGCACAAAATAGCATTTTCCTTAATGGCTCCCTAAGGTTAGGTAGGATACCATCTTTTTAACGTTTTTTTTTTTTTTTTTTTTTTTTGCTTTTTTCAAAGTAATGAATTAACAGTTTGAAAAGTCAAGCAATGGTACACAGTCTAGACCAATGGTACACAGTCTAGTCTTTCCGTTACCGCCCCCTCCCTCTCTGAGTCCTTTTTTGGGACACGGTATCTTTTCACACTCAGAGCGTCTATTCTAGCACTTAGTACCTCATTGCTTGATTAAATGTGTGTATGCTATGTCCTGGTTTCTCAGGTTTTTTTTTTTAAGTTCATTTATTTATTTTGAGAGAGAAAGAGAGAAAGAGAGAGGGAAGAGAATCCAACAAGATGCACACTGTCAGTGGAGAGCCCAATGCGAAGCTCCATCTCACGAATGTCAGATCAAGACCTGAGCTGAAATCAAGAGTCAGATGCTTACCCAACTGAACCACCCAGCGCCCTTGGTTTCTCGGTTTTAGACACCATCCAGTGACATCCTACCTAGGATATGGAGAAGAAGCCCCACTCTCACGCCATCCCTCATATACTCACATCCTTCCCCATATACCCAACACTCTGTTGACATGATTTCTTACTGGGTCAGTATTCAGTGTCTTCTCCCCCACCTTCCTCCCATTTCATTTTGTGGGAGATTTCCTCAGGGATTCTAACCTATCTATTGACTTCCTAAGTTTTGCCTCACACTTAAAATTTTCAAAGTATGTATCTGGTTCTCCCAATGTTCTTTTTTTATAATACAGAATCCTGTTCTTGGTTTATAGATGAAATATTTTCTCTTCTCTTCCCTGAGGACACCTATGAGATAACGGAATTTATATATTGGTCTCTGCCCTAGTTCCTGGTACAGAGCTCCTGAGACCCTTGTTATTTCCTAAGTGATAAGGACAATAGGAACATCTCTTGTTAAAACATTTGTCTTTGACCCTGTCCCTAACTCAGGACTCCTAAAACCCTTGCAAACTCCTAAGTGATAATAAGGAGCATCCTTTGTTCTCTGGAAGTGACTCTGGGCGAGCTCCTGGATGAGGGTTGGTCACCAAAAAGACTAAGCTAAGATTAGTAGCTTGGAATCTTCAGCCCTGCCCCCAACTTCTCTAGGGAGGGGCTAAAAATAAAGATAGTAACGGACTATGCCTATATGAGAAAGCCTCCTTAATATCCCAACAGTATGTGGTTTGGTGAACTTCTAGGTCGGCAAACACACACCAGGAAAATGGCGCACCCCAACTCTGCACGGATGGAAGCTCCTACTCTCAGGGCCCTGCCAGACCTCGCCCTGTGTATCTCTTCATCTGGCTATTTATCTGTATACTTTACCATTTCCTTTAACAAATGGATAAGTGTAAGTAAGAGCTTCCCTGAGTTTTGGGAGTCATTCTCCCAAATTAAATGCATCCCAAGAGGAGGTCTTTAGAGCACCCATCTCTGGCTGGTAGGTCAAAAGCACAGGTGATAACCCAGACTTGTTACTGGCTTCTGAAGTGTATGTGAGTGTGTAAGGGGGAGCCAGGGGCAGTCTTGTGGGACTGGGCCCTTAAGCTGTGGGATCTAACTCTATCTCTGATGGTGTCAGAACCAAGTTAAATTGTAGGACGTCCAACTGGTGTGACTGAGAATTGCTTGTTGTGGGGGGAAAAAAACACACATTTGGCGACCAGAGGTGTCGGAGGTGAAGTGTTTTGTGTGAATAGTAGACACAAGGAGGAACACAGACTAGGGAATAACTGGTGTTCTCCCTACACAGGGGAACTAAATTTTTCTATTTTGTAATACCAATTAAAGTCAGTTGAGTGTCTGACTTTGGCTCAGGGCATCACTGTTCATGAGTTCAAGCCCCAAATCAGGCTCGCTGCTGTCAGCGTGGAGCCTACTTGGGATTCTCTCTCTCCCTCTCTCTCTCTCTGCCCCTCCCAGGCTAGCACTCTCTCTCTTAAAAATAAGACAAACATTACAAAAGAAACAATTATAGTTTTTCTGCCTTGCTCCTTCCCCTCCAAGTTTCTTCTCTGTTCGAGTTTGTTTCTGTTTTAATGTCAGATAATTTCCTCAAATGTCTGGTGGTCCTTGTACTGAGGTGTGCCTCAGTAGTGAGGCACTACAAAGCTGATTGACAGTTCTGTGTGCTGGAATATGGAAACGTATTTTTTTGTTTGTTTCTTCACTTTGTACACGGCCAACTTGCTGGCTTGTGCAATATGAGAAAGGAAATGCCATCACAGTGTATGAGGTGGCTCAGATGTACACAACATTTACATAGTAAATGTGAACACTTCCCATCAGAAACAATGGAGGTCAGAGCAAAGCATATCTTTACACCACTGAAATTTAAAAAAAAAACACTGCCGACCCAGAATTCCATAAAATGAAAATACTATTTACGACTAGGTGGATACATGGAAACATCACAATGATTTCCGTGAAAGCACAAAGTCAATGTGTCAACAAAGGAGCAAACACACACATTTTTCAAAACAAACAAATAAAATTGGTTGAAATAAAGACTTTTTTTGAAATAAACCTAAGCTGAGCAAACTCATGGCCAGCAGGCCAACATGATAAGAAATGATAAAGGAAATTCTTCAGGCAGAAGGAAAATGATACCAGATAAAAAACTGTATCTATAGGAAAGAATAAAGAACACCAGAAATGGTAAATATGTGGATAAAGAAAAAGAGTAGCTTTTTTCCTTCTCTTACTTTCTTTTTTAAAAAATGTTTATTAAAAAAATTTTCAATGTTTATTTCTGAGAGAGAGAGAATGAGCAGGGGAGGTGCAGAAAGAGAGAGGGAGACACAGAAGCCAAAGCAGGCTCCAGGTTCTGAACTGTCAGCACAGAGCCTGATGAGGGGCTCGAACTCACAGACAGTTGTGATCATGACGTGAACCGAAGTCGGACACTTAACCGACTGAGTTACCCAGGCGACCCCTTCTCTTTCTTTAAAAGACAAAGACCGCGTAAAGCAAAAATATCACTGTCTGATGGAGTTGGTAATATAGAGAGAAGTAAAATATATGAATTATAGCACAAAGTGGGGAGTTGGAGAACAGAATGACACTGTCATTAGGCTCTTAAATTTGTGAAGGGTGAAGTCCGTGCGATATTAATTCTAAGTAAACTGTAATATATTAAGGCTACATATCGTAATCCTTAGAGTGAACACACAAATATTGCTAAAAAGCCAAGAAGGAAATAAATGTAATATTCAAAATTATTTAATACCTTCCCTCCCAAAAAAAGGCACAAGAAGAGAAACCTTTTCAATATTGTTGGATTTAGTTTGTTAACATGGTGCTTGGAATTTTCATATTAATGCTCCTGAGTGAGACTGGCTGAAAATTCTCCATTCTCATACTGTGCTGTTGGGATTTGGCACCAAGGATATACAGGTTTCATTAAACCACTGGGGATCATTTCCCCTTTTTCAACTGTCTCAAAGAGTTTACAGAATATTGATATTATTTCTTCCATTTGAATGTTTAGTAGAATTTGCCAGTTCATGTATCTGGTGAATTGTTATCCTTGAGTTTTCTTTTCTTTTTTTTTAAATTAAATTTTTTTTAATGTTTATTTAGTTTTGAGAGAGAGACAGAGTGTGAACAGGGGAGGAGCAGAGAGAGAGGGAGACACAGAATTTGAAGCAGGCTCCAGGTTCTGAGCTGTCAGCACAGAGCCCAACGCCAGGCTTGAACCCACAAACCACGAGCGTGAAATCATGACCTGAGCCAAAGTCGGACACTTAACCAACTGAGACAACCAACTGAGTTTTCTTTTAAATTATATAATCAATTTAATAGGATAGTTTCAATCTTTATTTTTTTTCTTGTGTCAGTTTTACTAAGTTGTATTTTTTTCTTGGAATTTGCTCATTCCACTTAAAATTTCTTTTCTTTCTTTCTTTTTTTCTTTTGGTCACAAGTTTATAATACCTTCTTACAACAATTTTAATGTATACAGGATTTATAATAATGTTCCTCATTTTCATTCCTGAAATGATATATTCTCAGTTTTTTCCTTGACTGATCCTCCTAGAGGTTTATCAATTTTATTCGTCTCCTCAAAAAACTAACTTATGGTTTTCTTGATTCTCTCTTTCATATTTTTGTTTTCTAGTTCACTAATTCCCGCTATTAAAAAAATTCTTTCTTTCCTCTTTCTTTGCATTGACGTTTTTGGTCTTTCTCTACCATCTCAAGCTGGATGCTTAGCACATTCATTTTTAGCCTTTTGTCCTAATGCATAAATTTCCCTCACTCCACAACTTTCCTGGCATTCCACTTGTTGGGATATGTACTATTTTTATTATCATGTAGTTCTATATATTTTCTAATTTACATTATAATCTTTTTCTTTTGACACATGGGTTATTCGGAAGCATTTTTCAATTTTCAAATGTATGGGCTTTTTCTAAGTCATCTTTTTCTTTTGATTTTTAACTTAAGTGCAATGTCAGAGAACAGGGTTTATATGCTACCAATCCTTAGAAATATGCTGAAGCTTGCCAACCAGCCCACTACGTGGCTGATTTTCATAAATATTCCATTTATGCTTGAAAAGAAATTTTATTCTTCGGTTGGTGGGTATAGACCCACCAATAGACCCATTAGACAGACCCATTAGATATAACTTGTCAGTTGTGATGTTTGAATCCTATATTCTTGAATCCTGTTTTATCTATCAAATATATTTGAGCATGTTAAATCTCCTACTTAGTGTGTGTTTGTCTTTTTCCCTTTGTACTCGTAACAGTTTTTTGCTTTCTATGTTTTGAGGCCGTGTTAGAACTGAACCAAATCTTTTATCAATGTGTGGTAATACTCTTTAGAGCTAATGATGCTTTCTGTGCTGACATTTCTGCTTGTCTGATGTTAATATAACCACACCAGCTTTCTTTGGGATGGTATTTTCTTGGTATGTCTTTCTCCATCTGCTTTATTTTTTAATTTTTCTGGTTGTTTATTTGTTGTTTTTCTGTTTTAGAGACCCTTCTTCATAGTTCTTTGGGTCAGTTCCAGCAGGAAGCAGACAGCATAATTAAACGGGGATAATCCAAGGAAGCTTTAATAAAGAGACTGTTTACAAAGGTGTGAGCAGAACAAAACAAAGTTCCAACTTTGGATAGTGGAGTTCCCTGGGGCTAGTAACAGAACTGGTGTTAAGACCTAAGGTTACTTTATTCTACTGGCTAGGGTGGGGGGCAGGACTGTGACCCTGGGGAACTCTGGCTGCTGAGGGCAGCTGGAGGAAAAAATAAAATAAACTCATAAATAAATTTTTTTTCTCCCTCCATTTTCCTCTGGAGTTTTGCCTTGGCTGAACTTAACCGTAAGCCATAGGCAAAGAGTCTGAGATGACGCCAGCCTCCTAAGGCAGAGTGGGGTGGAGAAAAATAGACAATGGGGCTGGTAGACACCAGAAACACACTTGGCACGAGAGAAAATATATTTTTTAAAAATCTAATATGACAATTTTTGTCATCTAAATGAAGCAATTAGTCTATTTACCTTTACTGAAACTAGGACTTCTTTTGAACCACTTGTTTTATGTGTTCTGCCATAGGGTTCTTTTTTCTTGTTTTTCCTTTCATGCCCTGAGGTCCCAGCTTTATGCAGGTGCTATAAAACTCTCTAGGTGGGCTCCCCAGATTCAGCGAATATCCTAAGGCACAAGCCACCATCAATCCTCCATTGACCTGACTGTCAACATGTCAATCAGCATTTAAAATTGTTTTCTGTGAGCAAGCAAGGACTAGGAGTCTGTAACAACTTTTAACATTTCAATTCGGTCTTTGATTTGGTCATTTGTTAGCAATTTAGAAAAAAGATTTACCTTAAAATTTTTTTTTTAACATTTATTCATTTTTGAAAGGCAGAGAGAGACACAGTGCGAATGGGGGAGGGGCAGAGAGAGAGGGAGACACAGAAACAGAAGCAGGCTCCAGGCTCCGAGCCATCAGCACAGAGCCCAACACGGGGCTCGAACCCACAAACCGCAAGATCATGACCTGAGCCGAAGTCGGCCACTTAACCGACTGAGCCACCCAGGTGCCCCAAGATTTACCTTATATTATAACAAAAACAAAACCAAAACCATTGTGGAGAAAACCAAATCATAAACAACCTGGAATGGAAAAAAAAATATCAAAACTCTGGAGGAAAATCTTAAGATTATCTTCAAAAAATTAAAGGTCAAATAGCACATGAGGAAAAATATTTATAGGAACTATGACACATGATGGGCTATTACATCTGTATTTTACATGGAGTACTTTCTCAGCAGTGAGGGGGGCCTGGGTGGCTCAGTAGGTTGAGCATCTGACTTTGGCTCAGGTCGTGATCTCATGGTTCCTGTGTTGGAGCCCTGCATGGGGCGCTCTGCTGTCAGTACAGAGTCCGCTTCAGATCCTCTGTCCCTCTCTCTCTGCCCCTCCCCTGCTTGTCCTTTCTCTTTCTCAAAAATAAACATTAAAAAATAATAATAACAACAGCAGTGAGACGTCTTGGGACAAAAACAGAAATGGCAATTTTCTAAAGAAAAAACACACTCTGTACACAAATATTTGGAAAAAAGTGTTCATCCTCATTAGTAATTATCACAATGCAAATTAAGGAGAGATATCATTTATTTCCTCTAGAGCTGGCCAGTGAGTGTGCCTGATGAGATTACAAATTGGTTCAACTATTTTGAAAAGCAAATCTGTAACAGGCATCAAAAGTAGATATGCTTCCATCTCTTACTTGTCTGGTGAATGGTCCCCAGGAAATAATTTTAAATTTAGGAGAAAGCCTTTTGCACTAAGCTGTCCATTTATAATAGAGAAAAAAAAAAAAAAAAAGGAAAATAGCCTGCATGTCCAACAATAGATGCATGGCTCAAATAAATTATGGTGTTTCTACTTGGTAAAGTTTTATAAAAAAAAAATGCTGCTTACAAAGGATGTATAATGATATTAAAAGATGCTTGATATGCAAGTCATACAAAGAAATCCAAAGTTATGAATGCAGCCTGGTTAGAACTCTATAAAATGTCAGGAAACAGAACACCAAATAGAAATATAGATGTATTTTTGAACATGACGTGTTTCTGGGGGAAAAAAAAGGCAAATGTTCAAAAATTAAATGCACTTATATATTTGGTCGTGGCTCTGGCTGCCAGAATATTGCCCAGTGTGGGCAGCATGGACCTCCAGGTACATCTTTTTTTTACATTTATTTATTATTGAGAGACAGAGCAAGACAGAGCATGAGCATGGGAGGGGCAGAGAGAGGAGGAGACACAGAATTTGAAGGAGGCTTCAGGCTCTGAGCTGTCAGCACAGAGCCTGATGTGGGGCTTGAACCCACCAACTGCGAGATCATGACCTGAGCTGAAGTCGGATGCCCAACCGACTGAGCCATGCAGGCACCCCTCCAGGTACATCTTTGTACCTAGAGGCTGATTGATGGTACAGGAATGTGACAGAGGAGTTTTGGGGAAGCTCTTTCTCTTCTCCATGCCAATTGATTTTTCATTTTCAACCACATTTAGACTATTATGTGCAAAAATGAAATATTAAAGAAAAAAATATCATCTTTTTATTACGTTCACCATCAGGAGATATGAAACCAACTGGCAATGCCGTGACTCATAACCATGCACAACGGCGGTTGGATTGTCCCCTCACCTATCTGAAGTAGGAATGTTTGTTTTTTTCTTGCACTAGGAGACCTGGGGGATGGCGAGGAGAAGGGAGGCAAAAAGACCAACTGAAACATAGCGAAGCAAATGGGGTTAGAAGTGGGACTTTTGGATAGCTGTGTGTATAGTGACTGTTTGGAAACTTTACTGAAATCTTCAGTTCTGGTTGTTTTTTTTTTTTTTCATTTTTTTAATGTTTATTTATTTTTGAGAGAGACAGAGACAGAGTGTGAACAAGGGAGGGGCAGAGAGAGGGAGACACAGAATCCGAAAACAGGCTCCAGGCTCTGAGCTATCAGCCCAGAGCCCGACACGGGGCTCCAACTCACAAGCCATGAGATCATGACCTGAGATGAAGTTGGACGCTTAATCAGCTGAGCCACCCAGGCGCCCCTGGTTTTTTGTGTTTTTTTAAAAATTAATTAATTAATTAATTTAGGGAGAGAGCTCAAGCAGGGGAGGGGCAGAGAGAAAATGGGAGAGACAAAGAATTCCAAGCAGGCTCTGTACTGTCAGTGTGGAGCCCCATGGGGGGCTCAAACTGCAAGACCACTACCTGAACAAAAGGTCACTTAACTGACTGACTTTCTTTTAAGTAGGCTTCTTGACTAGCGTGGAGTCCAACACTGGGCTTGAACTCAAGCCCCTGAGATCAAGACCTGAGCTGAGATCAAGTCAGACGCTTAACCGAGGGAGCCACGCAGGCGCCCCTCTTCAGTTCTGTTTCAAGAGAAGCAGGAGTGATACTCTAGAATCCTACTTTCCAGAAATGAGAGTTCAGTGACAAACTTGAAAGCCGGCACAGAAGGCACATGCTTTGAAATCTGACTTTCTTCCTAGCCGTCAGGACAAGATAGATTGAGCCCTGGATCGCAGATTGCAAAATTTCAACTCCTCTTGGAAGCGGAGATGAGCCCAAAACAGATGTCAATTAAACAGCAGTCAGTAAAACAATAATAAAACGAGAACAGCTCTCCTCTTAGGAAGAAATGACTGAAAGAGCTAACTAACTGAAAGGAAATCAGAAAACCATGGAAATTTAGATGGTGAAAAAAGGAAAATTGCAGTCACATAGGAGAGACTAATTTCTTCCACTTTTAACTGATTATTAAATGTTTTTACTGAGTGTGCACAGCCGAAAAGAGAACTGATTAAAATTCTATGAGCTCTTGATTTAAACAAGGTTCATGGGTGCACGCACATTCAGTCATCCAACAACTATTCACGGACTGTGCTCAAAGTGCCCGGCACTGGGGGCGGGAGAGACGAAAGCCTGAGCAATGTGCTTCAGAAGGCAAGCTTTGTCCGCCCACAGCAGAGTCACATTGGACTAGTTCTACCTATGACACTTTTGATCACCTCTGCCTCTGCAATATTTCATCCACATTATTGAAACTCACATTAGATCGGCCACCTGAACATGTGTTTTAGCCCAGGTTCCCTAGAAAATGGGAATCTGAGGCAAAGCCTGGGGACTGAGGCTTTATTGGGAGGTAGGATCCCAGGGCAACAAGAGTGGGGGATGGGTGGGTGGAGGAAGACAGGGGAGGGGGCAGGGGACAACCCCCCAGCAGGCTGCAGCTTCACAACAAAACAGCAGGGCCCTTGGCCAGGAGACATCCTTCAAAGAGGCTTTGTGGGACGCAGGGAAGGGCAAAAGCTCCCCACCCCCCCCACCCCTCCCCTCCATCTTTTGGGCAAACCTGCTGTGCACTTCCTGATGCGTCACCTGCCCCCTCCAGGAAGCTCAATCCTGGGGAGCCCAGATGTCACACTTCTTCTGGAAGTGGAAAGAAAAGTCACAGCCTCCCCAAGTCCTGCTGGGAAGTACCTGACTCCCCAGAGCCCCTGCAGCTCTTCCCTGTGTGGGAACAACTGTGCCCCAGCCCAGGCTTCACAGCGGGGGGGCAGGGGGGCTGCTCAGGAGATAAACTGGGGGCCAAACCTCTCTACCGGGCAAGAGGGGGGCCCAAGGGCAGAGGGGCTAAGCCAATCTGGAGAGGCATAGAACAGGTCCAAGTGCACTGATGGAATAAATTGTAATCATTACATGTGCTTGGAGATAGAAGGCATGAACTAGCACGAGTAATATTTGAAAAGAACCTTTTACCCTTGGCCTTTCTTTGGTCTTCCATCCAAGTGAGCACAGCATCTTGGTAAGATACTGTATAAGAGTATGAGGCAGAGTTGCAGAACTGGTGACATGTGACACATGTGATAGGTTCCAACATGGCTTAACATCAAGAAATACTTGGTACTTTTAATATTTCAGGCACTATGGTCAAACACCAATTGAAACCCTTAAAAAATCTCACAAGAATTTTTTTTTTCATATAAAATCTTCCTACATTTGAATCTCCTCCAGGCCTGTGAAGTACATACTATGATTCCCATCATGCACGTGCAGTGATGGGGGCTGAGAGGAGAGAGGGTCTGTGACCAGGCCAGCAAATGGCCCAGTTGGAACTCAGGCCACACCCACCAGAGACTCTGCCCTGGGCTCACCCCAAACAGGTCCCAACACCCATTTCCTGTGCCCAGGACCCCAGTTCATGTGGCAGCCTTGTCTTCCTCCTACCACCACCCTGTCAACTTCACTGTGGTTCAGGGTTGATCTTTATGGCGTGTCTGTCTGTGCCCCCTACAGCTAACTCTGCAGGTTCTGGCAAATGCACTCAAATTCTTCCTGAGCTTCTTTGATCTCGCCCTGGCTTCAACTTTCACGTTTGTGCTAAAAAGAGAACCAAAGATGGGATTCTGCAGAAGCGAGAGCAGGTGGAGTCGGGTGTCCTGGGCTGAGCTCCAAAGAAAGCCAAGATGTGTGAGAACTTCTAAAGTGGCTCTGACCCCGGAGAGCACACCGAGCACAGACACAAAGGCCCCTGAAAAGCCAGTCAGTTTGTGGTGTAGTTAACTCCTCACAGCAGTTTCAAAAGCAAGCTGTTGGTTAGCAAGTTTTGGTTCCTTTTGTTTGGGAAAAAAACATTGCTTAAGAAGACGAAAGAATAGAAATGTACCTGCTGAGTTCAAGACTTGCAAGAGAGTTTTTCCATTCGGTCTGTTGACTGGCCAGTGATCCAGCTTGCCCTCAGCACAGCAACCCTGAATTCTGTTGTTTCCAGATCCCTGGGTTCTCTATAAGCAGAGCCTCTTTAATTTTTCTCAAAGGCAGTAGGGCAGGTCTCTGCCAGTTACCTCTGGGCTGGAACTTTCCCGGAGGGCAAACGGATCCATTCCTAAAGGCTGTGGTTAGAACTACTGCA
Organism: Panthera tigris; assembly: GCF_018350195.1. NCBI lineage: Eukaryota > Metazoa > Chordata > Mammalia > Carnivora > Felidae > Panthera > Panthera tigris. The sequence continues at coordinate 19,608,016 of NC_056665.1, forward strand.
GGTGAGTGAGAAGGGGGAGGGAGGAGTGGGGGAGACAGGGACCCGAGTTTCCATGACAACCCACTATATGCCAGGTTGTGTTCGAAATGTTCACTCCCATCAGGTGCTCACAACACTCCTATGAGAGAATATTATTGGTCACAAGGTCTTCCAGCCAGTGTCTGTAGCTGGTACGGCCAGTATTGGGACCCAGGCCTTACTACATTCATGTTCTTTTCACCAAATCACACTGTGGTCCCAGGTGCAGAATACCTGGTTGAAATCTCGGGAACTTCTGCTTGTTGGCTTGCTCTCAGGACATTTACCCTCCCATGGTTTTTTTTGTTTGTTAGTTTGTTTTTTAATTTTTTTTAATGTTTATTTCTGAGACAGAGAGAGACAGAGCATGAGTGGGGGAGGGGCAGAGAGAGAGGGGGACACAGAATCTGAAGCAGGCTCCAGGCTCTGAGCTGTCAGCACAGAGCCCAACGCGGGGCTCAAACTCACAGACTGCGAGATCATGACCTGAGCTGAAGCCAGACGCTCAACCGACTGAGCCACCCAGGCGCCCCTTCCCTCCCATGTTTTAATTTATATTTTGTTCGGTTACTATGAAGACTGAATATCTTTTGTTGTTCACTGGTTATTTATATCTTTTCTTTATGAATTGTCTTTTTTAGGCTCTTTGATGATTTTTCTGCTAGGGTGCTTTGCATATTTTTTAGATTTTCAAACACTCTTTATATATTAAGGCTATCATAATGTAAAGCCCTGTTTGCCATCACCTAATTATGGGCGTTGAGATGTTAGAGATAAAGAAGGTGTCTGCCTGTGTATTGGAACTTTTTTATACCGGACATTGTTTTTTAACTCTATCTCTTGGATAAATGACTTTTTAGCATATTGAGAATCCAAATGATAACTGCTTGCTGGTTAGCAACATTTAGTCAGAAAAGGAGTTTGGTTTATTAATTAAGCAGTTAAACTGATGGCAATTACATGTTTACTCTTCTGAGTGGGCCTTGAAGAGAAATAAACCAATGATTTGTAAGAGCCCCTGATTGTGATGTCTAGTCCTGGCCGAGGTGGGGAGAGGGACCAAGGCTCTACTCAGAGATGGTTTTGCTTTGTTGGGATGAAGAGGAGTTGCAGGGTGGAGGACAGAGCACATTATAAGGTCTGAGCCTTGGTCATATACTGATTGAATGCATCTGCCTAAAGTATACCCATCCCAAAAGAGAGTCCTTGACCTATATGATTCCCAATAAGCAGTGGTGTGCTAGGACCACTTTGCCTTGGTGTATTGATTGAAAACATTTTCAGGGACTTTGTGAAACCTAGCCATTATTAAAAATTAAATGATAAAAGCTTATAGTTAAATTATATTAAGAACAAAGGTAAGAAATACTCAAAAGTCATCACTTCCTAATCATTTTACTGTATTTTGTCATTATCTATATTTTGGGAAGATTACCTATATACTATGGATCCCATGGAAATACTATATGATGAGGGAGCATGGGGCAGGCTGAGGGCAAAATACAAGCTACTGCCCTCCCTCCCCCCACATCCCAGGTGTGCTGTGTGTGATATTCCCCAGGCACTCCTGGCTGCCCAAGGACAAAGGAAAGGAAAGAAAATAAATGGTTAACTGATAGAGATCACAGTCATACAGGATGTGGGTCTCCATTAGTTTACAAATATCTTAGTAAATTATAAGAAAAAGGCAATCTTATCAACAGTCTAATCTCCAGAAACCTGTAGACTGGAGCCCCAATATCCCCCTGCCTAGTGCTATGGAGAACAAAGGCAAGAAGGAAAAGGCAGGTAAAATTAAATTTCCTTATAACCTGCAGCCCATTGACAAATACTTGAGGCAAATACAGAGTATGACATTTTTCCAGGAACCCCCTACCGTTCTAATGTTAATGCCTTACTAGAGGGAAAAACAACCTTAGCTTGACAATAGAAAGGCCTCGGTATCTTAGGAGTCCTCTTTAGCATAGCAAAGTCCCTCTGGAGGCCTCCCTTTAGACTCTACTTCCCCAACTTCATAGTATATAACTGGCCACTCTTCACAACCCCAGTGCAGCTCTTTCTGCCCACAGGTCCTGTTCCCGTGCTTTAATAAAATCACCTTTTTGCACCAAAGATGCCTTCAAGAATTCTTTCCCCCCAAACCTCATCACTATCTACTGATGGCTACTGTGCATCTCCTCTGAATTCTGCTCTCAGCGACATCATGTTGGTGGCTTGAATTCAGCCATGGTGGGAGCATTTACATGTGGAAATAGATAAACATTACAAAAAAGGGCTTGATTTACTGTGGATTTTCTGGACATATGAAAGTGAAGGAGGAGGAAATATTCATAATGTAGATTAAGCTTCAAAGGGCATTATATCTGTAGCCATTAAAGAACTGAGGAAATATTCTAGTGTTTGAAAACTATCATCCAATTCAGAAATGAAGTTGTCCATGCCCTTGGCAAATGAATCAGGTTCCACCTTCTATTTATGCCAAAGGAGTTGTTCCTTGCAATTGCAACCACAGATTGGCTAGAGATACAGGAGTCTGGCAAAAATCTCTGAATGTATTCTCTGAGAATCAAGAGCTATATGTAATTTACAATGAGCACAGTGTATCCTTATTATTATTTGTAAACTGCTTGCTACACATACTTTGTATCAGTAACATTTATAATATTGCACTAAGTATATATATGTATCTGTACATACTTGCCCCTGGAGTGCTAGTTGTTAAGTGTTTACCAGCACATAGAACAATGTGGGTCCACGGGTGAGTAAATGGGGAAGGGATGACAGTCCCCAAATAACACCCAAATAAACAAGCCTCTTAATTACCAGGTGACAGAGTCCTCAATTCAACTGCAATTTGTAAATGGGCTAGAGCAGAGGGCTGCAAACTATGGCCACAGACCCACCACCTGATTTTGAATAGTTATGCTGAAACACAGCATATGCATTCATTTACATATTTTCTATGGCTCTTTTCATACTATAATGGAAGAGCTGAGCCGTTGCCACAGAGACCAGAAAGCCTAATATATTTACTATCTGGCCTTTCACAGAAAAAGTTAGCAACCATCAGGCTTGAGTGAAGCGAAAAAGACCATCTGTGAATTACTAGAGTTCATCTAAAATATTTTAGAAATATTTTTCTAATTTTAATTTTATGGTTCTTTTTGCCAAGCAGAAGTTTCTAATTTTATGTGTATAAATCTACTAAAATAATAATCTCCTCTCCAAACGGTTAGCTAATTGT